>NC_077227.1:36434354-36734354 GCF_027887165.1 Monodelphis domestica
ACATATAGTAGGTATATACTGTAAGATTAAAAATTAATATCCAAGTACTCCAAGTATTATATTTTATAAAGTTTATTAATAACAACTTGAAGCAAAAGGAAAGTAATAGCCTCAGTAAAGAAAAGAAGCTTCCTGGGACCACACACACCTTTATCAATACAAAGTAATCCCGCAACTTGGGGATGAAAAGGAAAAGGATGCTGGGTAATGTAGTTCAGGGGTACAAAATTTCTATTTACGCAAAGAAATATAATAGACTGTGTATTGGTTCTAAGGGAGAGGAGAGGTGAGGGCATTAAATGACTTTCTCAGGGTCACACAGCTAGGAAATGTCTAAGGTCACATTTGAACCTGTAAACCTTAAAATTTCTTAGACTTATGAATGTTGGAAATTTCACCATTAGAAAGTTTCATACTTGGAAAAAATTTCCTACTGATAGTAAGAACTCTATTGGAATGTGAACCACCTTGGCATGGGAGGATCCTTCTCCTCCCTACTTGGGACTGCTTTAGGACAGAAACCTTTTGCTGAACAATGGAAAGGGCTTTGACCTATGCTTAAGCATAGAACAGGAAGTTCTTTGAGTCATGATTGATTTTAGAATTGATAAAATAGAGATACTTGGAATGACAGAACCAGGTCTTGGAACTTACAATCTCCACCCTACTCAACCTAACAGGATTTAGGAAGGGCTCTGTAGCATAGATCAAAATTTAATTATTTGAGAATATGACCTTCAACAGATGTGCAAAGGGGGGCAGACCTCTGGGCGGTCCTGGGTTAAGTTAGAGCCACCTTGGCACAGGGGAGACACGGACAGTGATTGGAAGATGTGAGAACTGAGGGGAGGGGACTTAGATGGTTTCCTTAAAGATAGCAGGGTCTGAGGACAGGGGAGGTGGCGGAGGTTTTGCTCTGAGCGAGGTGGCTCTGAATGAGAACTGAGGAGGTTGCTCTGTTGGAGGACCAGGAGAGAAGGCTGGCTCTGAAGGAGGAGAATTCTCTGGAAACATTTCTTGAAAGGAGGCTCTCTTGAAGGTGGAGCCTGAGGTTGGCATGAGAAGCCTTACCTAGAGAGATCTAGGGTGAGTGATAAAACCAACTGACTGATTTATTCATTCTTATTCCTTTCTTACTTTCTCTCTTTTTCTATTGATTAATCAGTGTATTATTTTCTCTATAAAACCCAGTTGGCTTGGGCATATTCATAAATTGGGAATATATTCCCTGGGGACCATCTTATATTTATATAAAACCAAGACACAGTAGGAAACATATTTCAGTGGTCATAATTGATATATATATTTCCCTTGCTCCCAAACATTTTAATTATCACAGTTTATGGCTCCCACTCTCTTATCTACAACTATTTAACACTCAAAACTATTTTAAATCTAACAAACCCAGAACCTCCCATCACTAGATCTGATTCTCTATCCATTGAGCCACAAACTTGCCCCCTTTGCTTAGCTTTTAAAGCTCTATAAGTTGGGCATTACTTCTCCTACACCCTGTGATGTAGCTAAACTGAAATCTCTGTTTCTGACACACTCATCCATCTCCATGACTTTGCACTAGCCATCCACTATGCCTATAATGTACCTCTTCCTTACTTCCATCTCAAAGTCCTTCTCTTTAAGATGGAGTACAAGCACCATCTTCTATATGAAGCCTTTCCTGATTCTCTTCATCATTCCCAGCTACTGCTCTCTCTTCTAAAGTATTTTATAGTTATTTACATTTATTAACTTTATATGATTATATATAAGCTATATATTTTATATTTATTTCATGTTTTTCTCATTAGAACATAAGTTCCTTGGGAATGGGGATTTTTTTCATTCTTTGTAGTTTTATCCATAGAACTCATCACTGACTGATCTAGAAAGCAGTCTCTGTGTCCCCAGAACCTAGCACAGTGTCTGGCATGTAGTAAGAGATTAATACATATTTGTAATATTGAATTTTTGAAGTCAGCAAGAAAAGCAGATTTTGAAAGGGAGGGAAAGGAAAGAAAGAAAGAAAGAAAGAAAGAAAGAAAGAAAGAAAGAAAGAAAGAAAGAAAGAAAGAAAGAAAGAAAGAAAGAAAGAAAGAAAGAAAGAAAGAAAGAAAGAAAGAAAGAAAGAAAGAAAGAAAGAAAGAAAGAAAGAAAGAAAGAAAGAAAGAAAGAAAGAAAGAAAGAAAGAAAGAAAGAAAGAAGTTTGAGGAGGGAGAGAGAAAGAAAGAAAAAAAAGGAAGGAAGGAAGGAAGGAGAGAGGGAGGGAAGGAAGGAAGGAAGTTCATTGAGATACTTTTCTATGTCATGACCAGAGTCCAAAGCTGAAATGACTGGGGAACTTACTGGAGGATCAATAGTCTATCTCTGTGTTTTCTAGGACTGATATTTAAAATAAATGAGGCAAATAAATGGTCAATAGTTGAATGCTTCATTGGACTGTGATCTCCTTGGTGTGGTCATTTCCCACAATGATACATATTAAACTATGTCCATTCCTGCCCATCATGCCCATTTCATCTGCCAAATGATTAACTACATTGGTGAAAAAATGTGAAATCCAAGGTTTCTCCCATCTGGTTCTCAGCTAAAGAAGCAGTACTCACAATGGTATTGGTGTACAAGGTTAGAGTAGAGTGAAGGAAAAGTCAACACTTCACTTTTGTTCACAAGAACCATTTGATTCACCTTGAAAATTCTCTCCTTTGAATTGGACAGGAATTGAGCAGTCTGCTCAGAGAGCCAATAGGGAATACAAAAAAATCCCTAGTTCATTATAAATATGTGATTGTTCTTATTTCCAAACTGAACCATGAGGTATAGGATTTAGCTAATTTAGATAGAAGATCATAGGATTATTGATTTTAGAAATACAAGAAAGCTTTTAAATCATCTAATTCATTCAGTCCAACATCCAACTCAATTCACTAGACATATATATTCTATGTGCAAGCCATTGTGTTAGCACTTGGGATTCAAAAGCAGAAATGAAACAGACCCTAATTTCGGGGAATTTATTTTTCTACTGGATGCAACAGATGCACAGATAAGTAAATATTGAGAGAGGGAGAGAGAGAGAGAGAGAGAGAGAGAGAGAGAGAGAGAGAGAGAGAGAGAGAGAGAGAGAGAGAGAGAGAGAGAGAGAGAGAGAAGGAGGGAGGGAGGGAAGGAGGGAGGGAGGGAGGGAGGGAGGAAGAGGGAATTGGAAGGGGGAGAGAGACGAGAGACAGAGACAGAGAGAGAGCCAAAAACTGATGGGGACCAAGAAAGACTTTTGTAGGATACGGCACCTCAACTGGGTTTTGAAAAAAACTAGGGATTCTTGGGACTTAACAGTGATGAGTAAGTCCACAATAAGGATAAGGGGTCACCTCTTTGAATAAATATGATGTCATATATGAAAAACAACAAGAAAGCCAATTTATGTGGAACAGAAAGTTTATGAAAGTGAATATTAAAAAAGATTGGAGAGAAGACTGGAAGCCAGATTTTGAAGCCATCTAAATTTCATTATGTGGATTTTATATTTCACCCTAAAGGCAACAGAGAGTCCCAGAATGCAAAGGGGAGTATGAATGATCAGATTTATATTTTAGAAATGTCAATTTGGCAGTAGTTTAAAGGATGATTTGAAAAGGGGAAATATTGGAGTCTAGGAAACCAATTAGAAGCCTATTGCAAGTAGTCCAAGCAAGAGGTGATTTAGATCCAAATCATGTTATTGGCTACAGAAGTAGAAAGAAGAGGGTAGATGAAATAAATATGGAATTTACATCAACAAGACTTGCCAACTGATTTGTTTTCATATTACAGAGGAGGGAAACTGACAACCAGAGAAGTTAAGTGACTTGCCTAAGGTCACAAAGCTAGTAAAATTGGGACAGCTAGGTGGTTCAATGGATTGAGATCCAGGCCCAGAAATGGGAGATCCTGGATTCAAATCTGACCTCAGATACTTCCTAGCTGTGTGACCTGGAGCAAGTCACTTAATCCCTGTTGCCTAGCCCTCACTGCTCTTCTATTTTGGAGTCCATAACTTTTACCTTCCATATATTGATTCTAATATGGAATGTAAGAGTTTAAAAAAAAGCTTGTAGTCAATTTATATTTAAATTCAAGATTTTATGATATTATCAAGCCATGCTTCCATCAAATATTCTAGCGCCAAGAAGACTGACAACAAGAAATGTTTTCTAAATATAAAACAAAAAGTGGAGCAGAGATAAAAGAAAAACTGTCTTCCCAATTGTTATTCAGAAGCACTTGCTTCACCCATCAGGTGCTCCAACATGCATCACAATTGATCCACTTTATTGCAATATGCTTAGGGTATAGACTAAAGTAACTGGATGATCAATGGAAGGTCTCCAGGCAATTTTTCATGTTAGCCAAGCCTGGCATCCCAAATGAATGTTTAAGTATTCTAGTGAAGCAATGTGAAAGTCATTATATCTCCATCCAATTTTCAGTGTAAGAAGTACTGCTACCTGGAGAGCTAGTACATCTCACAACTAGAAACAGTGATCACAATGCAGAAGAAGCTGGACATCAAGTTAAAAGGGGATCCTTTGGATAGATGTGGGGGTGTTTAGCCTGGAGAAAAAGACTATGAATGAACATGATCTCTCCTTTAGTACTTAACAAGCTATCAATTGGAAGAGAGGCTGATTAGTCTGCTTGGCCTCAGAGAGCAAAAGTAGGAGCAAAGGGTGGAAGATACAGAGAGCCAAATTTCAGCTCCATGCAAGGGAAACTTTCCGAACAATTTGAGTCGTCCAAAAAGTTGAACCAGAAAGCAGCTAGGTCACACAGTGGATAGAGCACCAGGGTCATCGGACTCTTTACTAGCTGTGTGATCCTAGGCAAGTCACTAAACCTGCTTGCCTAAATCCCACTGGAGAAGGAAATGGCAAACCACTTCAGTATCTTTGTCAAGAAAACTTTATGGAAAATGTTCTAAATCCCTCTTGATTAGAAAAATGCAAATCAAAACAACTCTGAGATACCACCTCACACCTAACTGATTGGTCAATATGACAATAAAGGAAAATAACAAATGTTGGAGGGTTGTGGCAAAATTGGGACATTAATGCAGTGCTGGTGGAGTTGTGAATTGATCCAATCATTCTGGAAGGCAATTTGGAATTGTGCCCAAAGGGCTTTAAAGGAATGAATACCCTTTGATAGCACTACTAGGTTTGTAATCCAAAAGAATTTTTTTTAATGGGAATGGACCTGTCTGTACAAAAATATTTATAGCTGCACTTTTTGTGATGACAAAGAACTGGAAAACGAGGAGATGTCCCTCAACTGGGGAATGGCTGAACAAATTGTGCAATATGATGGTGATGGAAGCCTATTGTACTATAAGGAATGATGAACCAAATGATTTCTTTAAGAACTGGAAAGACCTACATGAACTGATGTAGAGTTAAAGGAGCAGAACCAGGAGAACATTATACACAGAGACGGATACACTGTGGCACAATCGAATGTAATGAACTTCTCTAAGGCAATGATCCAGGACAATTCTGAGGGACTTATGAGAAAGAACATTATCCACATTGAGAGAAAGAACTGTGGAAACAGAAATGCAGAAGAAAAACATATGATTTATCACTTGTTTATATGGGTATCTGATTTGAGGGTTTGTTTTTAAAAGATTAAACTTACAAAAACGAATAATATGGAAGTGGGTTTTGAGTGATAATACATGTATAACCCAGTGAAATTTATTGTCAACTCTGGGAGGAGGAGAGAGAAAAGAGAGGAGGGAGACAACATGAATCATGTAACCATGGGGAAATTTTTAAAAAGAATAATTTTTTAAAGAAAACCCTATGAAAAATATGTTTCATGGGGTAGGGTCGCAAAAAGTTGAACACAATTAACAACAACAAAAAGTTGAATGTGGCAATTCGGGAGTTAGTGACCTTATCTCAGAAGGTCTATGAATAAAGAAGAGATGAGCACTTGTCTTGGGGATGATGTAGAGGATTAAAGGTTGGTCTAGAGATCCTTCATGATGCTTTCTAACTCTGGGATCCCCTGATTTCCCTCAGGTCTTCTGATAACTAGGTCCAGTGCTCTCTCCACTACACCACAATAATCATAGAAATGTGAGAGCTGAAAGGTAAATAAGAAACCTAATCTATTTTTTAAACAAATAAAGAAACATATGTTGAGAGAGAAAAGATGGTTGTCCAGGGTCACCCTGCTAGCAAGTGGGAAAGTCAAGATTTGGTCCTAAACTGGATTCCAAGTCCAAGGTGCTTTCAGCATCACTCCACATGAAGATGACTCATATTTTAGAAACCTTTGACAAAAAGCTTTATGTACACAGTCTTTTTTGATACCTCACAACAACCCTGTGAGGTATCACTATTATTATTACCAACCCCCTTTTACAGATGGAGAAACTGAGGCCCAGCAAGATGAGGTAACTTGGCAATTTTCTGACTAGAATTCAGTGCTTGACTCCTTCCTCCTCATCCCACCCCATTAAACTCATCCATCTCTCCAGTGCAATAAAAAGGAGGTGAGTTTAGGAAAGTATGGGGGTATCGAGCCAAGTGGGAGGGAGTGGGAGGTGGAGAGAGAGAGTTAGAGGCACAAAGTTAGTCATATTCCAAGAGACATGGAGAGCGTGAGGGACAGATGCAAAGTCACAGAAAAACAAAGGAGAACAAGAAGAAACGGACAGAGAGGGTAAAGGATAATCACACAGATAGAGAACAAGAGGAGACAGAGAAAGACAGCAAGAGTCAGATAGTCAGGAAGGCAACCCGCAGGCAGAGACAGAGACAAACGATAAAGGCTGTAAGAGAAAGACAGACCGGAAGAGAGACAAAAAAGAAATGGAGGGATCTGGAACTAGGAGGATGTATGCGTGGGTGTGGGGGTGTGTAGGGAGACTTGTTCCACGGGGAGACCGTCAGGAAAGGAGCTGCGTGACTTAGTATATCCCCCACCCTCGCGTCCCCTACACACGGACCCTTTCTGCCCCAAGAGCTGGACAACCTGAGTCTCTCCCCTTCTCTCCAGCTCTTCCGAGCCAAGCTCACCCTCCCGCAAAGCAGCTCCTGCGTTCTCCTAGAGGGGATTAAGACCGCCCTTAGCCCTCCGTTTCAGTCGAACTACTGGCAGAAAATGTGGCAGTTGGAGTGACCAGACAATTGACCCGGGTCTCTTCCCGGGGACATAGAGAACCCCGCGAGGACAAGAGAACCCCAGGAGCCTGGGGTAGAAGAATTCCCACGCAAACAGAACCTAGTGTTTTCTGGGCGGGGCTCCAGTTTCAGCTGACCAATCGCCGCCCCACAAGGGAGGGCTCCGCTCTTGTTAAAAGCCCCAAACCAAACAGAGGCTCACCTCCAGTGACTTGCTCCTCGGAGTTCGCCCCGGACGTAGTGTCCTTGCGTAGTGTGGTCTGGCTGCTGCGCGGGAGCAGAGGGCAGCTAGGGTGAACCGTGCCTCCATCCTCCCGTGGGCCTCGACCCCGGACAATGTACGCAGAAGGGGGCGGACGCAGCCCCGGAGCCGTCGGGGCGGTACCTTCCTGCATCGGCTTGGAGGGTGCCGAGTCCCTAAGGCCAGTGAACGCCTGTGCTGGAGCTCAGGGCAACGGATCTCAATCTGGAAGCCAAGAGAGCAGCTCCGGGAGCCTGGACACCATGGAGGTGCCGGCGGGGGCGGCGCTGGCTTTGAGGCTGTTGATCGCCGCGGTGTACCTGGCAGTGTGTGCGGTGGGCCTGGTGGGCAACGTGCTGGTGATGGTGCTGGTGCGGGCGCGGCAGAAACGCCGGCCGTCGGCCTTGAATTGCTTCGTTCTCAACTTGGCGGCCACCGACTTCCAGTTCGTGCTGACCCTGCCCTTTTGGGCGGTGGACACGGCGCGAGACTTCAGCTGGCCCTTCGGGAGCGCCATGTGCAAGATCGTGCTTTCGCTGACGGTGCTCAACATGTACGCTAGCGCTTTCTTCCTCAGCGCCATGAGCATAGCTCGCTACTTCACTGTGGCGTGCGCCTTGCGCCGCCACAGCCTCGACAGCGGAGGGTCTGTTTGCTGTGGGCGGGCCACCCCGGGCTGGGTGTGTGGCCTGCTCTGGGTCGCCGCCTCCCTGGCCACAGCGCCCACGGCCCTCTTTTCCACCGTGGCCAGCGTGGCCGGCGAGCGGCTCTGCCTGCTCCGCTTCCCCGACGGCGGCTGGGACTGGCTGGCTCTGTACCACGTGCAGAAGATAACTGTAGCCTTCCTGCTGCCCCTGGCCACCCTGTCCGCCTGCTATCTGCTGCTGGTGCGCTTCGTGCGCAGCCGGCCCCGGCCTTGGCTCCGAGGAGCCGCCCCCGGCTCGTCGGGGACCCCTAGCAGTTCTAGGGGGTCCTCACGCGTGACCCGCTCCGTGACCGTGGTTGTGCTCGCCTTCTTCCTCTGCTGGCTGCCCAATCATGCCATCACTCTGTGGGGCGTGCTGGTCAAATTCAACGCCGTGCCCTGGGACCGGGCCTACTACCTGGTGCACAGTTACCTGTTCCCGGTGACCATCTGCCTGGCGCACGCCAACAGCTGCCTCAACCCCTTGCTTTATTGCCTGCTGCGCCCGGAATTCCGGCAGCTGTTGTGGGAGCTGTGCTGCCGTCGCTGCCGGCGGGACCGTCTCTTGTCCACCCGATCAGCCAAGGGAGGGCCCGCGAGCTCTGCCCCGGGACCGGCCCCGAGGCAGTGGAGGAGCTCGAGCCGCAGCGAGTCACCGCAGCCGTTGGACTGAGCCGGAGCCCGGGAAATCCCGCGACCTGGGCCAGAAGGGAGGGAAAGACAGCCGCCTGCAGAGCTTTGGGGATCAGGACCAAGGAGAGAGGGCAGCAGGTTTCCCAGGGGAAAGTTAGAGCTGGACAGAAATGCAGAGGTCAGGGAACCAAGCCTTCCACTTTTAGATGAGCAAACTACGGCCAGAGCGGGGGAAGATGTTTACTTAAGGTCTCACCACTAGCCAATAGAAGTCTTCTAACGCCAGGTCCAGCGCTCCTTTCATCTCCCTGCCTCCCTCTCCTCCCTGTTGGGGCGCCAGTCTGTGGCCGGGCTGGGTGAAGATGGGAGCCCCCGGAGGGATGGGTTTCGGGGTAGGGGCTACGAAGGAAGAGATTACCTGGACAGTCGTGTTTTCCTGACGTCGGGGCACTTCAGAGCCTGGGCTCCCAGGGCTTGAGGCACTCATCACCTGCAGCCCTGTCATCCGGTGACACATTTGTCATATGTTTATTTTCTTTTTAATCGATTAAGATTTATAGTCTGGGAAATCGGTGCTTTGTTTTTGTGTGGGTCTAGCGGGGTGTGGAGGAGGGAGCTCATGGGTTGCATCCATTAACTAAGCATATTGATTGCGGAGAAACTCCAAGCATGAAAAGCATGCCTCAAGGGAAAGGGGAAGGCAATTTGGAGCCTCTGGTGGGTTCCAGCATTTCTGACTGCATCATCTTATACATCCATAAAAGAAAAAACTCTCCTGAGACTTAAAGGGCATAAATAGGACCACCGGGACCATCAAGCTAGTCCACCTCCCAGGATTGCCAGACTGGAAATTTCTTCTTGGTACTAGCATGTTCTCAATTTCTTCATGTGTGCTATAAGTGGAACAACTGGACTGAGGCTCTGGGACCAAGGACTTTCTCCATGTGAGGCATCTGGAATAGCTACAGTCTATTCTTTTGAACCTCTGAAGCAACATTTTTCTGGAACGTGGTTCTAAAATTGGGATCTAAACGGGTTTTTAAGGTGTAGCTGTAAGCTGGCTCCTTGTGGTCAAATCAGATTAAATGGATGAATTTACTCATTTCCTTCCAGCTCTAATATTTTGAACTCTGTTTGCTACCACATAAGCTCATCCTGATCCATGCAGCATTACAATATTCTCCTTCAATCCCAGAGGCCCCTTCCCCCCCCCCCCCTTTGTGGTTGTTGTTGTTGTTCAGTCAGATCCAACTCTTTGGGATCTGCTTGGGATTTTCTTGGCAAAGATACTGGAGGGGTTTGGCATTTTCTTTTCCAGCTCATTTTTCAGATGAAGAACTGAGGCAAACAGGGTTAAGTGATTTGTCCAGGGTCACACAACTAGTAAGTGTCTGGAGGCCAGATTTGAATTCATGAAGATGAGTCTTCCTGATTCCAAGCCTAGTGCTCTATCCACTGTCACCTAGCTGCCCTTTCCCCCATCCTGGAAGGTAGGTAAATTGCAACAATTTACATATCTTTTCTAGCCAGGGTTCCCATTCTGACCCACAGTGTGGTACGTGCATCATTTAGAGATGTGACCAGTGGTCATAATTTCATCCCCACTGAAGATCCACTGAAAACCCCTTACATGTGCCAGTTAGAATGGAGCAAACTCCCTTATTAGAATGTGGGGGGAAACTATGCTGGGGAAGTGCATTAATTAGTTACTAAAGCCCCAGATAGATGCTGGAGAAAGACCTTTTTGGTGAAATGGAATGAACTGGCTGGACTCAATTACCTTGAAAGTCTCCGAGCTTATTAAATGAGACCCATTTCACCTTTTAGAAGTGAATAAGGGGGCAGCTGGGTAGCTCAGTGGATTGAGAGCCAGGCATAGAGACGGGAGGCCCTAGGTTCAAATCTGGCCTCAGACACTTCCCAACTGTGTGACCCTGGGCAAGTCATTTAGCCCCATTGCCTAGCCCTTACCACTCTTCTACCTTGGAGCCAATACATAGTATTGACTCCAAGATGGAAGGTAAGGGTTTAAAAAAAAAAAAAGAAGTGAATAGCAGGGCAGCTGGGTAGCACAGTGGAGAGAATGCGGGGCTTTGAGTTGGGAAGACCTGGGTTCAAATTTAACTTCAGACACTACCTAGCTATGTGACCCTGGGCAAGTCACTTAACCCCAACTGCCTAGCCCTTGCTGCCCTTCTGTCATAGCACTGATTCTAAGACAGAAGGAAAGGGTTTTGTTTTGTTTTTTTAAAGGGGGGTGGCTTCAGTGTCTCTCTCAAATTTCTGAATGGTGGGGAAAGTTTGTTCTGCTAATGGAACAGTTGAGAGATGTTAGGTTTTTGAATCCTGAAAGGTTTTCTTGGAGAATAAACTATTAATGGAGTTGCACAGAGCATTGATTTCAGTTAACTGTAAGCTGAGGCATTAATTTGTCCTCCCAGTTCTCCCTCACATTCCTATTGTTTCCTGGGAGCAAAAGATAGGAGTTTTGTTTCTTTCTCTCCCTTGGTCCTCACCCCAACCTCTGCCCATCATCATCACCTAGTTCTCAGCTGATTTCTTGCTGTTGAAAATACCGCCACCCCCCCCCCCAACCTGTGATCCATATGCATGGAACAAGGTTGGAATCAAAGAACAGCTCCTGTCTGTTTCAAATCTCTGAAGCAGAATTTTGCCAGAGTCTGAGAATGGTGTTTCTTAAATGGGGATCTAAAATAGTCCTTAAGCCATAGGCCAATTCCTTCTGTTAAGATCAGATGAAATCTGCCCATTTATTAAGCATGGACTGCCCTGTAACAAGTGTGATTCAATTCAGCAAACACTTAGTAAGGGACTATTATGCACAAAGCATTATTTGGGGTCTGGCAAAATGAGGACAAAAATGAAACTGTTCTTGCCCTCAAGGAGCTTACATTTTACTGGGGGCAGGCAGGATCTGATAATCATAATAGCTAGTGTTTTAAGCCTTGCAAAATGATTTACAAATATTATCTGTTTTGTTTCTCACAGCACTTCTGTGAAGGAGGTGCTATTATGACCCCATTTTATTTTATTTTATTAATTCAGAATATTTTTCCATGGTTTATGTTCTTTCCCTGTCCTCCTCCCTCCCCCTCCCATAGCCAATGAGCAATTCCACTGGTATTACCCCCACTTTAAAGATGAGGAAACTGAGGCTGAGTGAAGTTAAGTGTTACACAGCTAGTGTCTGAGGCAGAATTGGAATTTGGATCCAAGGTCAGTGCTCCATCCACTGCACCTCCCAGCTACCAATAATGAGAATAAATAAAAAGGAAATAGACACGAGTAAACTGCAACCTAACTTGAGATGAAGAAAACCCTGACAACTGGGAGGATCAGGAATAGTCTTTGCTAGACCCTGACAGCTAAGCGGAGTCTTGAAAAGAGCCAGGGGTTCGGAGATGTACAGGAGGTAGAAGGCAAAGGCATGAAGAGGTGGAAGGTCATTTACAGGAAACTTCTGGGGCTTAGACTAGATGAGGGAACTAATTAGAAATAAGCCTAGAAGGATAAGTTCAAATTGAAGACCTTTAAATGCCATTTAGCCTAAGGCGACACAAAGACATTTAGGACTCTGCCCTCAGAGAGAAGGCTAACTGTCAGAGAAAAGACAGAGCCCTGAAAAGAGGTCATCAATAATAGGACAGGATCCAAAGAAGTGGAGATGAGAGAAAAAGAGAATCTTTGAGCTGAAACAGTCAGGGAAGGCTTCCGGGATGAGGCTGGCCTTGAAGGATAAAGAGGAATCAGATGGGGACGTCTTTAAGGAGGAAAATGGTATGAGGAAAGGCTCAGGGAGCAGAAGAGTTATTCAAGGTAAGATTATAAAGAGAAGAGCACAGGAGCCAAGGAATGAACCCTGGAGAATGTTCAGAGAGAGGAGCTAGGAGGAAGAAGAGAAGCTAGTGAAGAGGATAGAAAGAGAGTGCTTCCAGAGACAAAGGGGGGACCAGGAAGATATTCTGTTGAACAAAGAAGCCATCATAATTCTAGAAGTTGCTGTGTGTGTATTTGTGTTTGGTGTCCTAAAAGCTTTAGTGAATTAAGGGTTACACTGAAATTTGGGGGGCCCCTGTATATAATGCTTACCTGTAAAGTGCTTTTCTCATAAAAATGTAGATTTAGAGCCAAAAAGGCTCTTTTAGGCCTTTGAAATTAACTTTTTCCCTCTTCCCCCTGCCTTTTACAGATGAGAAAAGGCAGTCTCAGCCAGGTAAAGAGATTTACACAGCATTATACTGCTAATAAATGTCAGAGTGGGACAGATGGTTGGCTTAGTGGATTGAGAACCGGGCCTAGAGATGGAAGGTCCTGAGTTCAAATCTGTCATTAGACACTTCTTAGCTGTGTGACCCTGGGCAAGTCACTTAATCCCCATTGCCTAGTCCTTACCCCTCTTCTGCCTTAGAACCAATTCACAGTATTGATTCTAAGACAAAGGTAAGGGGTTAAAAAAATAAAAAGTGTCAGAGGCAGGATTTCAAGCCAGGTCTTTCCAGCTCCACGTTCAGCACCATATTTGACTCTTACAACAACCCTATGAGATGCTATTATAATACCCATTTTACAGATGAGGAAATCGAGGCATAGGGGAATTATGTGACTTATCCACTAAACATCCAAAGGAGAGTTTGAACCTTTCCTGATGCCAAATCAATCCCTCTGTCTATCAACTATAATATGTTGCTTTGGGGCTGGACAGAGGAAAGAGAATAATTATATAAGGTCAAGGAAGGTAAGAAGGAGAGATCATTGAATTCATATTCATTATTCCGTTTCCAGTTATCCTGATGATATAATTTTGTCTTCATAGGCAGAGGGGTGAAGTGGATAGGTCAGTCAACCTTAGAGTCAGAAGACCTGAGCTCAAATCCTGCTTCTGACATATTGGTTGAATAACCTCAGCAAGTCTCAAGCAATCTGTCAGGTCTATAAATTATAGATGAAAAGTTGATCCTCATTGGTGAAGGGAGTTTCCTCATGTGTGGGACAGTAGAAAAAAATATCAGCTCTGGGATCAAAGAACCTGGATTCAAATCCCACCACTGGTGTCTATTGCTTCCCTCTGTGGCTTGGGGCAGTCACTTAACCTCCTGGGGCCTCAGTTTCCTCAACTGTTAAATTTAGGGTTAGACCCCATGGCCTCTAAGTTTCCCTCCAGCCCTAATATATACTTCTATGATGTTACAATGATGAAACCACGTATCTAAACAAAAAAAAAATTTGTCCTGGGTTTGGGTGGGAGATGCTACAAAGGTGCCATGAGACCTTTAGGATCTCTAAAACAGACTAGGAATTTAAACATTTTGAGAAAGTATCCTAGAGGATTTAAAAAGACCATCAGCTTCTATTAGTGATTCCCCAGCTTAGGAACTAAGAGAATCAGCTATAACTAACTCATATCAACCTAAGTTTGGAAATCCGATTTAAGGGTGAGAGCATTCTGAGCAGCAGATTCATAAATTAGAGTAGTCCTGACCCTAGAATACCCACCTGATAGGGTTTTTTGCTCTCTTATGGATCATTAAAAAGATAGCCCTATTGGGGAAAGAAGGCAATGTCCAAGACAAGAGTAGACAAAATGGCAGCTTGGCTTTGGGTTCACTAAATCCAAGAGTTAGTTAGGAGCCCAGAGGAGTTTGTAGCAAAGGTTCAAAGTTGTGGAGGACAGTCCAAGAGAAGATGAGGATAAAAGATGTCAGAAGGGACTCGTAAATGTCAATGATGGGTAAGTGTCTTTGCCTCAACTTCTTCACTCAAGACTGAATTATTTTATGATAATGGTATGTAAATCATGTCCCCTTTGGATCATATATTTATCACTAGAAGGCGCCTTAGAGGTCATCCAGTCCAAACTTCTCATTTTTCAGAGAAGGCAACTGAGGCCCTGAGAAGCTGTGAATTTGCCTTAGGACAGACATTTCCATTCTTAGTCCAATTAGTTGTTTATTTCCCTGTCCTCTTTAGGGAAGTCTAGCAGCTCACACAAGCTTCTAAAGAAATAATGTGCCAGAGGAAACAAAAAAACCCAAAACAAAACAAAACAAAAGGCAAGGAGTATTGGGAATGACATAAACTGAATTAAACAGTGTGCCAGGTTTAGCATTTAATATACTAAGGGTACCGAACCCTTAGAGATAGCAGTCTGTTAAATAAACATTCCAAGAAGTTGAACAAGTGTTTTCAGGCACATTCTATTTATTAGTCAATCACTGATGGGCAACTGGGACATTTGCTGCAACATTTTGTTATTGTTCTGACCTGTATTTTAATTGGTATAAGTAATTTGGAGTAAGAAATATCTCTCCAGAAATGCAGAATGCCAATTTATCTTCTCATTTTAAGACTATTGTTTGGGGAACTAAGAGGCTAGGAGATTTGCCCAGGAACATATAGAGGCAGGAGCTAAATCCACCACTTTGGGATTCAGACCCTGATTCTACATATCTCCTGATGGCAAGAATGTTCTTGCCTGACAAAATTGGACCAAAAAATGTAATGTTTGAATCATTAGTTAAGAGAATGTCTCCAGAGGAAGGAGCTCACAAGTGGATCATCCTGAGGGCCACTTTGGGTATTTGACCCATGTTCTTCTGTTGGGATGAGCCCCAAACATGGCATGCTAGCCATGTTTCACTCATGTTTCACTATTCACGATCATGAGATCACAAAGAGATGGGCCAACAGTTCTATGGTCATCACACAGCCAAATCATGTTGTTCCCTTACTCAAAAATATTCTATAGCTCCCCATTGCTCTTACAGAATGATACTCTATGTCTCTTTAGCCTTCCTGTAGGTTCCTGTGCAACCTTATTTTAACCTATTTTCTACCCCCCCTCTTCTACTGATTCCCTTTACTCCAGGAAGAATAGGACCTTTCCCAGCTCAAATTCTATTCCCTTGTCTCTGCTGGAAATCCTAGCCATCCTTCAAGAGACCCAGATCAAATTCCACTTCCTCCAGGAAAACGTCTTTGCATCAGCAACTAAGAGGGATATTACTCTTTCTGAACTCCTACAGTATTTTGCTTCTGAAACCTCTCCTGAAGCATCATCACTGTCATCATTATCTTCATCATCATCCATTATTATACAGTTGTACTTTAAAGTTTGCAAAGCAATTTCCATATGTTATCTAATTTGATTCTCAGGCACCTGCCCTTATTATCCATATTTTATACATGAGGAAACTGAGGCTGAGAAAAGCTAAGTGACTTTCCTAGGCTCAAAGACCTAATAAGTCTCTAAGGCAGGATCTGAACTCAGGTCTTCCTGATGCATACCGCCATATTCTTTGTTATGGTTGTTTCTGAGTTTGTCTTTTACTAGGTTCTAAGGTCTGTATCTATGTAGTCCATGAAGGGCCTCCCTCATGGTAAGCATTCAGTAAATGGTTGTTGAATGAAGGAATCACTGAGGATGGGACCTTTGATGAATGTGTAGTTTGCATAGACTTTGCAGGCTACCCTACTAGTATTTTAAGTGGAACTTATAGCAAAGAGATAAAGCCTCAGTTACAGGCAAAAACAAATGTATTTCAGAGAAGTAGGACAAGAGAAGAGGTGGCAGGTGTATGTTTATTTACACAAAAAATGTACATTTGACCCAGTTACATGTATCTAACCCATGGCCTAGGATTCCAAATTCTGGGTTAACATGGCCTGGGTTCAAAATTGAGTGAGTTTTCCTCCAATCCTAAAACTCCAACATATTTCTTTTGCTCCCACTCAAACTTGAGGTTGCCAAATAGGCAAGCCCTCTACCAATGGACCTACGTTATTCAGATAACTCATTGTATTAGAGAAGTCCATGTTTTTTTGCTCCCCCATAGCATACCTTTACTTCTTTCTTGATCCTCCACTGATGTGTGGGGCCATTTGTGAGATCCTCTTCTCTCTTCTTGTATTGTCTTCACACTTTCTCAAAGACTAGATACTAGAACTCACAAACTTGGGATCATTTGAGAAGCAACCTTGAGATACACAAAACTTTGTGATACAAGAAAATGTTCTTTTATTTTACTTTTAATTTCATTTCATTTTCCCCCAATTACATGTAAAAACAATTTCCAACATTTTTCAAAGAATATTTAATATCAGATTTTCTCTTCTATATCCCACCACCACTGTCCTTGAGATGGTAAGTAATATCATATAGATTTTACATGTGCACTTATATAAAAACATATTTTCCATAAAAATCCTTTTGTGGAAGAAAAGTCAGATTGAAAAAATGTAAGAAAGTGACAAAAGTTTGCTTTGGTCTGGATTCAGAATCAATTCTTTTCTCTGGAAGTAGATGGCATCTTTTATCATGAGTCCTTTGGGATAGTTATGGATCATTGTATTGCTGAGAATTTCTGTTATGCATAGTTATTCATTATAAAGTATTCCTCTCACTGTACAATGTTCTCCCGGTTTTGCTTATTTTACTCTGCTTCAGTTCACGTAAGTCTTTCTAGATTTGTCTGAGCTCCTCTTGCTTGTCATTTCTTATAGCACAATAGTATTCTATTCCAACCATATACTATAACTTACTCAGCCATTTCTCAATTGATGGGTATCCCCTCATTTTCCAAATCTTTGTCTCCCTGAAAAGAGCTACTTTAAATATTTTTGTACATATAGATTCTTCCCCTTTAAAATTTTTTTAATTTGGGGGAGACACAAACTTAGTAATGATATTGCTGGGTCAGAGGGTAGATACTGTTTTATAGCCCTTTGGACATAGGTCCAAATTACTCTCCTGAATGATAGAATCAGTTCACAACTCCCCCAACAATGCAATTGTGTCCCACTTTCCCCTATCTCCTCCAAGTTTTGTCATTTTCCTTTTCTATTTAAATAGCCAATCCGATAGGTGTTGGGGTGGCACTTCAGAGTTCTTTTAATTCATTATTTCTCTAAATAATAGAGATTTAGAGCATTTTTTCATGATTATAGAGATTTTAATTACTTTGAGAATTGTCTGTTCATATATTTTGACCATTTATCAACTGGGAAATGATGTGTATTTTTATATAATCAACTCATTTCTCTATGTATTTGAGAAATTAAGCATTTATTAGAGAGACTAGTAGAAAATTTTACACCACTATGATTACTGTGTATTTACTGTCCATCCTATTTCCATCTATGTAGATCCTGACTTTCACCTCCCCCAATTTGCCCTCTTTTCTGTCAGCACCATCCCCTTCTCTTACCTCTTCCACTCCTGCTTTCCTGTAGGTTAAGATAGCTTTCTATACCCAATTAATTGTGTATGTTCTTCCCTCATTGTACCAATTTCTGAGGAAAGTAAGGGTTGCATGTTCTTCTCCCCACCTCCCCCATCTTCCCCTCCACTGAAAAAGCTCTTTCATGCCTCTTTTATGTGCAATAATTTTCCCCATTCTATTTTCCCTCCCCCCTCCTCCCAATGCATTCCTTTTTCTCCTACCTTAATTTAATTTTCTTTTTTTATAATATTCCATCATATTCAATTCACATCCTTGTCCTCTGTCTAACCACCCTAATAATAACAGAGTTCTTTGGTGTTATAAGAATCATCTCCTCATCTAGGGGTGTACACAATTTAATCTTATTGAATGTCTTGATTCTCTTTCTTGTTTACCTTTTTATGAATCTTTTGAGTCTTGTATTTGAGAGTCAAATTTTCTATTCAGTTTTGCTCTTTTCATCTGAAATGTTTGACAGTCCTCTATTTCATTGAATGCTCATTTTTTTCCACTGAAGGATTATGCTCAGTTTTGCTGGGTAAGTGATTCTTGGTTGAAGTCCTAGCTCTTTTGCCTTCTAGAATGTCATTTTCGAGACTCTCCTATTCTTTAAGGTAAAAGTTACTAAGTCTTGTGCTCTCCTAACTGTAGCTCCACAATTTTTGAATTGGGGTTTTCTACTTGACCTGGGAGTTTTGAAATTTGGCTATAATATTCCTGGGAGTTATTCCTTTGAGATCTCTTCCAGAAAGTGATCAGTGTATTCTTTCAATTTTTATTTTGTCCTCTGGTTATAGAATATCAGAGCAGTTTTCCTTGATTATTTATTGAGAGATGATGTATAAGCTCTTCTTTTATCATGGCTTTCAGGTAACAACAATAATTCCTAGATTGTCTTTCCTGGATTTATTTTCCAGGTCAATTTTTACCATGAGATATTTCACATTTTCTTCTGTTTTATGCAATTCTTTTTACTTTGATTGTTTATGTGTCATGGAGTCTAATTTTTAAGATATGATTTTCTTGAGTGAATTTTGTACCTTCTTTTTTCTATTTTGTAAAGAGTATTTTTGCTCAGTGGATTTTTGTACCTCTTTTTTCAAAGGATCAGTTCTGCCTTTCAAAAAGTATTTCTCTTCACCAGGAAAACATTATACACAGAGACTGATACATTGTGGTACAATCGAGGATGATGGACTTCTCCATTAGTATCAATGCAATTTCCCTGAACAATCTGCAGGGATCTAAAAAAAAATACTACCCACAAGCAGAGGATAAACTGTGGGAGTAAAAACACCGCTGAAAAGCAACTGCTTGGCTACAGGGTTGAAGGAGATAAGACTGAGGAGAGACTCTAAATGAACACTATAATGCAAACTCCAACAACAGGGAAATGGGTTCGAGTCAAGAACACATGTGATAACCAGTGGAATCATGCGTCGGCTATGGGAGAGGGAAAGGCAGGGGGGGGAGGGGAGGAAAAGAAAACGATCTTTGTTTCCAGTGAATAATGTATGAAAACGACCAAATAAAATAATATTAAAAAAAAAAAGTATTTCTCTTCAGTGTATTTTTTATATCTTTTCCCATTTGGTTAATTCTGCCTTTTAAGAAGTCCTTCTCTTCTCTGGATTTTTGCATCTCTTTTATCTATTGGTCTATTTTGTTTTTTCAGGTTTTAATTCCTTTAGTATGTTTTGTGACTTTTACCAAGCCATTGATTCTTTTTTCATGATTTCCCTGCTTCACTATCATTTCTTTTCCCAATGTTTATTCTATGCTTCTTTTTTTTTTTAATTTTTATTTGGTCATTTCCAAACATTATTCATTGTAAACAAAGATCATTTTCTTTTCTTCCCTTCCCCCCTCCCACCACCTCTCCCATAGCCCACGCACAATTCCACTGGGTATTACATGTGTTCTTGATTCAAACCCATTTCCATGTTGTTGGTATTTGCATTAGGGTGTTCATTTAGAGTCTCTCCTCAGTCATATCCCCTCCACCCCTGTAGTCAAGCAGTTGCTTTTCCTCCGTGTTTTTACTCCCACAGTTTATCTTCTGCTTGTGGATAGTGTTTTTTAGATCCTTGCAGATTGTTCAGGGACATTGCATTAACCCTAATGGAGAAGTCCATTACCTTCGATTGTACCACAGTATATCAGTCTCTGTGTATAATGATTTCCTGGTTCTGCTCCTCTCGCTCTGCATCACTTCCTGGAGGTTGTTCCAGTCTCCTTGGAATTCCTCCACTTTATTATTCCTTTTAGCACAATAGTATTCCATCACCAACATATACCACAGTTTGTTCAGCCATTCCCCAATCGAAGGGCATCCCCTCATTTTCCAATTTTTGGCCACCACAAAGAGCGCAGCTATGAATATTCTTGTAAAAGTCTTTTTCCTTATTATCTCTTTGGGGTACAAACCCAGCAGTGCTATGGCTGTATCAAAGGGCAGACAGTCTTTTATCGCCCTTTGGGCATAGTTCCAAATTGCCCTCCAGAATGGTTGGATCAATTCACAACTCCACCAGCAATGAATTAGTGTCCCTACTTTGCCACATCCCCTCCAGCATTCATTACTTTCCATAGCTGTTATGTTAGCCAATCTGCTAGGTGTGAAGTGATACCTCAGAGTTGTTTTGATTTGCATCTCTCTGATTATAAGAGATGTAGAGCACTTTTTCATGTGCTTATTAATAGTTTTGATTTCTTTGGCTGCGAACTGCCTGTTCATGTCCCTTGCCCATTTATCAATTGGAGAATGGCTTGATTTTTTGTACAATTGATTTAGCTCTATGTAAATTTGAGTAATTAAACCTTTGTCAGAGGTTTTTATGAAGATTTTTCCCAATTTGTTGCTTTCCTTCTGATTTTAGTTACATTGGTTTTGTTTGTACAAAAACTTTTTAATTTGATGTAGTCAAAATTATTTATTTTACATTTTGTGACTCTTTCTAAGTCTTGCTTGGTTTTAAAATCTTTCCCTTCCCAAAGGTCTGACATGTATACTATTCTGTGTTCCCCTAATTTACTTATAGTTTCCTTCTTTATGTTCAAGTCATTCACCCATTCTGAGTTTATCTTGGTGTAGGGTGTGAGATGTTGATCCAAACCTAATCTCTCCCACACTCTCTTCCAATTTTCCCAGCAGTTTTTATCAAATAATGGATTTTTGTCCCAAAAGCTGGGGTCTTTGGGTTTGTCATAAACTGTCTTGCTGAGATAATTTACGCCAAGTCTATTCCACTGATCCTCCTTTCTGTCTCTTAGCCAGTATCAAATTGTTTTGATAACCCTATGCCTCTTATTTGATTTTTAAAATCCTTTTTGAACTTCTCCAGGAATTCTTTGGGGCTTGAGAGAAGTTAATATTTTTCTTGGAGGCTTTGGGTGCAGCAGTATTGATTTTGTTTTCTTCTGAGTTCAAATCTCCCTGTGATCAAAATAACTTTCTATGTTGAGTTTCTTTTTTGTTGTTTGTTGTTGTCTTTTTCTTTTCTTTCAATTTTAAAAAAACTATTAAAGTTGGGCTCTTTAACCGTAGTGAAAGGAGCCCTGTTCCAGATTTCAGGTTCTTTGTGCAGCTGCCTTCAGAGCTGGCACTGGGGATCTGTCTGCTTTCAGCTCTCCCAAGGTGGTATGATGATGTCAGAAGAGCTGTATTTAATACTCTCTCAGCCTGTTCTCTTGTCTGTGAGTAACTCTAAGCACTCTTTTACCCCCTTGGGACTGTGACCAGGGTCCCCCTGCTCCCCTATGGCAGCAAGTGCTAGTATGTGCAGCTGCTCCTCCTTCCCCTCAAATTGCACCCCAGGACTGTGACATGAATCTGCATGTGGGCAATACAACAAGAGTCTTGAACCCAGAGCCAGCAAAGGGGACTCCTGTAATCTCCTAAGCAGTTGCCTGACCTCCCCTTACCATACTTGGCTGCGAGTTCTAGAAGCCATGGTTGCTGCTTCAGCTGTGCCCAAGGCCTATTTTGTCTCAGTGGGACCTGCCTTGACATGATGGGCTCCATCTCCATTCTAGTGTACTAGATCACTCAAACCAGCCTTCTAAGTTGTTTTAGGTTGAAAAATTATTTCACTTGTCTTTGGGGGGAGGGGGAGGTATGCTATTCAAGAATTTGTTTTATGATGCAGGTCAATTCTGAGGGATTTAGGAGAAAGAATGTTCTCCACATCCAGAGGAAGAACTGTGGGAGCAGAAAAGCAGAAGAAAAATAACTGCCTAATCACATGGTTCGATGGGGATATGATTGAGCATGTAGACTCTAAATGAGCACTCTAATGCATATATCAAAAATATGGAAATAGATCTTGATCAATGTCACATGTAAAACCCAGTGAAACTGAGCATCAGCTATGGGGGGAGGAGGGGAGGGAAAGAACATGAATCTTATAACTGTGGGGAAATATTCTTTATTAAATAATTAAACTTTAAAAAATGTTTGTTTTGAGGTATTTTATCATTTTGCTTTTTGGAGGGTAATTTGGTAGAAATCAGATGGGTTCCTTTCCCTTCTCTACCATCTTGGCTCCACCCCCAGGAATACTCTTTCTAATGGCAGCACAATGGATAAAGAGCTGGTTCTGGAATCAAGAAGAACTAAGTTCAAATCCATCTTCAGATATTTACTAGCCGTGTGACCCTGAGCAAGTCATTTAAAGTCAGTTTGCCTCAGATCCCTCAACTATAAAATAGGAATCATAAAGCAAACTATCTCACAAAGTGGAATGAGATAATATCTGCAAAGTGCTTAGTTAGCATAATGCCTGCTATAGAATAAGCACCCTCCATGCCACCTTCCCTAGAAGACTGGTTCTCCCCATTACTTGGCCACATGGTTCTCCTATTTTATCCTGGGGTGACCTGTTGAGAAGATGTCCAATTCCCGTGTGCCTCTGTCTTTCCCTTTCCCAGGCTGGGTCCAGACACTCATAGTTCACAGACATTTTTCTTGTTCTGAACAGATAAGTACAAGTACAACTCCCCTGTGCCTTCATCCCAAGGCAACACAAGGAGATTCCCCACTCTCCTGTCCAATGACATTTGGATCACTTTTAGTTCTGCTGCTCTCTGGTAACTCTTCAAAAGTGGAGAGAAAGGTCAGCACAGAGAAATGGCTTCAGTGCCCATCTGAAATTGTTCAGCCTTTTTTCAGGAGTGTCTTGAATCTTTGTGACCTCGTTTGGAGTTTTCTTAGCAAAGTTACTGCAGCAGTTTCCCATTTCCTTCTCCAGCTCATTTTACAGATGAGGAAACTGAGGCAAATAGGATTAAGTGATTCACCCAGGGCCACACAGCTAGTAAGTGTCTGAGGCTGGATTTGAACTCAGGTAGATCAGTCTTTCTAACTATTGCTGTACCACCTAGCTGCCCATCCCACATGCCTAGTAAATTGAAAAATCAGAACTGGAAACCAGGTCTTTTGTCTTTATGGCCTGCTTTTGTGGCCAATGTGAGTAAAATATGTTAAAAGGTGGAGCTAGGAATGGGAGAAGATTTTTCTAAATCATAGATGTCACTCCTCTACTTGAGGAGTTCTTGTGGCTCCCTGTTATCTCTAGGTTCAAATATAAACTCTTCTGCTTGACTTTTAAAACTACTTCCTGTTTTCCTTCCTTCCTCCCTTCCTTCCTCCCTTCCTTCCTTCCTTCCTTCCTTCCTTCCTTCCTTCCTTCCTTCCTTCTTTTCTACTCTTACCTTCTGTCTTAGAATCAATCCATTCTGTTGGTTCCAAGTCAGAAGAGGAGTAAGGGCTAGGCAATGGGGGTTAAGTGACTTACCCAGGGTCACACAGCTAGGAAGTATCTGAGGCTAAGTTTGAACCCAGGATCTCCCATCTCCACGTCTGGATTCTATCCACTCGTCATGTATCTTCCCCCTTTCCCGACTTTCCAATCTGTTTACATTTTATGATTCAGCTATAACAACCTACTTGGAATTTCCCAAACTGGACACTCCATTGTCTCTATCCCTTTGCACTTCAGCCTTTTCATTTTCCTGGCTTGTTTGAGGAGGCCAAATTCCACCTCCTTCAGGAGTCATTTCTTGGTTCTCCAACCTGCTAATGGCTCCCCTTTTCAGATTTCCTCCATAGACTCTGTATAATTCTTGATGTTCCTGTTTACATGTTTTTCCCCGATTCAAATGAAAGCTCCTCAAGGGCAGAGACTGGGTTTTTGCCTTTCTTTGTATCCCCAGTAATTAATCTGGGTACACATCGTGCACATAATTAATCTTTGTTAACTGACTGACTGACTGACTTGACTGAGGTCTCAGCATACCTCATGCAAGAAAATCTGCTCTTAACCATGTTCTACAGAGGAGGCTACAGCCGTTGGGGGGGGGGGGGGGGAGGGAGAACAAAGAGATCTCACTAGCTAGGACAAGAACCATCCATCAGTCTTCAGTTGCATCAAATGACAAGCAAAGACCTTTTCCATGAATGATGAGCCCAAAGACTGCTATCAAAGATTTATCTGGGATTTTCACTGAGGTGTTTACTTCATTGACTAATACTGAACTTTCTACCCCATAAGTCTTTGTGAATAATTGAGGCCCTCACTCCCCATGTCACTTGGTGGTTAGCTCTGATGATGGGCAAGGTTGTTCCAAGATGGCGGCCAAGAGGCTTACTCTCTGCCTGGGCGAGAATCATTATATTTATTAAAATTTTTTAAAACATTTTTCCAGCGTTACATGATTCATTTTCCCTCCCTTCCCTCTTCCCTCCCCCCTCCCAGAGCTGACAAGCAATTGCACTATGTTATATATGTGATATATATCATTTGATACCTATTTTCAAATTATTTGTTTTTGTAATAGAGTAAAGAGAATCGTTTGGCTGGAATCTCTAAAGCCTTATGGCCCCTTGGTATGGGGGTGACTCTGGCTTTTCTTAAAGGCTGCGCCAGTTGGAGCACCAGCTTGGTTAGGTCCTAGAATGCCACAAAAGCATCCCATATAACCCTGGAAGTGGATTGTAGGCCTGGTATTTGGAGACCAGCCTATGGAATTTTACCAAAAGGCTCATCAGTAAACAGCTGACCAAGAGCTACTGGGGTTCTTTTGTCCCCAGGAATTCCTGGAGATGATCTGCCATAGTGGAGATATGTCACAATCTTCACAAATGGAGGGAGTACCAACACTACTGAAGCTGTGCATCTTTTCTACATGCATGTATATATATATACATATATGTGCATATACACATATCACAAATTTGTTTTTCTTTTTTATTTCTTTATTATGGCCTTACACAAAATAAAAAAGATCATTCCATATATATAGCAGAATACTAAAAAAGGGAAAATAAAGATCTAAGTGCTTCTCTCTTATGTACTGCTTGCTTTTCTTTTTAAATATAAAATAAATTTAACATATGCTTTCAAACCCATTCTACTTGACCATGATTCTTTCCCACCTTTTATTCTCTTTATGGGCATTAAAAAAGTAAAGCATTCATCACCTTCTTGTCTTCTTTTTTCTTGACTATCCTAACCCTAGCTTTCCTCTCCTCCTACCTACCCTCTTCCCCAAAAAATTTGAAAAGGAAAAGAGAAAGATATGCAAAGTCGAGTAAAACAGACTCTCACTCTGCCAGTGTCCAGGATGCACATTTGTTTAGGTGGGTGAGTAGGTAGCATGCTTCATCATGGGTCCTCCAGAAATACAAATCATACACTTATTAAACATGGGACAAAAGGCTTTCCCATTTCATTCTGTCCAAGTCAGTTTGGTAGAGAGAAAAGGATATTGTTTAGTCATTTCAATTGTGTTCAACTCTGTGCCTCATTTGGGGTTTTCTCGGCAGAGAACTGCAGTGGTTTGCCATATCCTTCTCTAGCTCATTTTACAGACAAGGAAACTGAGGCACACAGGTATAGGAAGAATCTAGGGCCAGATGTGAACCCAGGAAGATGAATTTTCCAGGGCTAGTCCTTTATCCACTGTACCACCTCATTTTCCCAGAGAAAGAATTCAGGCCTTGAATTTGAAGGACATGGACGATGGCAAAGATCCTTGAAAATCCTTGGTCCAGTTAGCTTGCTTGGCTCTCCTTGAACCCTTCCAGAAAACTTTTAACAGCCTCGCTGCATTTGTACAAAGGAGCAATTTTAAAAGGCTTCTTGTGACTGCTGAGTTTTCAGCTCTATAAACATTTCTTTGCTGTGACATATCTTACAACGACTTTGTTTGGAGCTCTGGTGACATGTTTGCTTTTGGGTCTGGGCCTCTACGGAGCGAGGGTAACGGCTGCATACCAGCTCTCAGCAAGCCTCGGATCCCCCGAGGCTGCCCTAATATGTCGTGGTTTTTGCTTTCAGCGTCCACATTACACATTTCTCCTGGCCTGACCCACCCCAATAGTTCTGCCTCTTGGCATTCCTCGGATCGGTTTATGGCAGTTACCCCGGGAGAAAGCCAGAGAAGGTGATCTTTGGAGCACGAACCCAGCAGCTGCTGCCAATAGACCCCACAAGGACGCCAGCCTCTCTCCCTCTCTGAGGCTTCCCGTGGGTCGTAGATAATAGCAGAGATCCTTTACTTCTATTATAGGATGGATAAGATGCTGGGGTCTGTAGCAGAGACTTAGAGAGGCTTCACAGAAGAAGTAGGCAGGCCAATAAATGCGGAGAGCAGCAAGCTCTTTTGTTTGGCTTATTTAAGGGAGGGCTGTGGACTTTAAAGGGAAATAATGCCGGAGAGATGGAGGGGGAAGCAGAGGCGAAGGGTTCTACGACTCTAGAACAGCCTCTGTGCTCAAAAGGAGGCAGGAGCGGAACCCTGGAAAGCCTGGGTATCCCACTACATCCTGCGAGTTAGGCCTAGCATCTCCAAACTAGAACAAGTCACTGGCAGCCTCAGACTGGGGCCGGGAAAAGGAGGCCCTGGGAACCACTTGTGCTCTGTATGGGTAAGACAGCTCTGGGATGAAGAACGTTTATGTGTCTTCTAGGGAACAGCGTGTCCCCATTCAGCTTGGCCTGATTGGTTTCCTCCTGCTGAGCTCCCAAACAGAAAGATGCCAATCAGCTAAGAAACTGGAAGTTCCAGGCAGCTATTAAAAGGGAAATAGAGACAGAAGAAAGGGTGTGCCCCGGAAGGAAACAGGAAGTTGGCCAAGGAAGGACTAAGTTCACAAGCCACAAATTCCCCACTAGAGAATGCAGCATGAACTTGAGGCCATTCACTCTCCTGGTCACTGACCGTTAGGTGTTTACCTGCCACTCACTGTCCTTCCTGAAACACAGTGCCCAGAATTGGGCACTGTAATAGCCAGGGGGACTTAGAAAGGGAAGGAACCACTGAACAGCTGTCGGGGATTGGATTCTATGTGGCGCGCTTCCTCTTTCTTTCACTGAGTTGAGCTGTTACCAATGGAGTCACTCAGTCTAAACTAAAGGGTAAGTCTGTTCCCCTACAGATAGATTGAAATTCCTTTCCTACTACCTAGACTCTGAATCAATTTCTGTATAACTCAAGGTGTCTGATTTACTGAGGTACAGGGTTGTTGAAAGAATGAGGAAAGGAAAGGAAAGGAAAGGACAGGGGGAAGAGGAAAGTCCCTAAGATTTCTTTCCTAATATAACTCTTGAGGATTTGAGCAAGGAAAATATTTCAGGACTGAGCTCCGGGTTCCCCTAAGGGAAAAAGAGAGTCTTTATCCCAAAGATTGGCTTTCGTTGAGCATTGAGATCTTCATTCAGTTCAAGCAAAAGGATCTTGAGATGGGTATTTCTTCCACCCAGCTCCAGAGTCCCAGATAAGAACTTTGAGTCTTTTCCTCCAACTGCTTTTGAACTTGGATGGAACTCCACTCCATCCCCCGAGATCTTGTGAAGGTTCCATTTGCTCCTTTTCTCAGCATCTCTTCAAACTTCATATTTCTCTTTGCTCCTTGTCATCCCCTTGTTCACAACCCAAGACTCCAGATGTGGTCTGGTCAGAAGCCATCTAGTTCAAACCCACATTTTACAAAGGAGGAAACTGAGGCTTAGAGAGATTAAGGGACATACCCACAGGGTCACACAAGTAAGTAAGTAAGAGTGCTGGGATTTGAACACAAGACTTCTGGTGCTTCATTCCTCTCTTGGCTGCCCTGCAGGCTCATCTCCATAGTTCTTTCTCTATCATACCATAGGTTGAATCCTCCTCATTTTTGGAAGCTCTTTCTACTCCTGGACTACTCAGATCCTGCTCCTCAACCCCAATCATTTTCTCTCTTCCTCACTCTCTTTCTCTCTCCTCTGTCTCTTTCTCTCTGCCTCTGTCTTTCTCTCCTTCTCTCTCTGTCTCTGTCTCTCACCAGTTCCTCTGAGAAAGTCCATTTTTAGGTGGAGACCCAGGCCAACCATCTGCTCTCTCCGAGGTATACTCTGGACTCTCTCCAAAGGATTTTCTCTAACATCTTCCCCCTACTACTACTGTGATGGTGAACCTATGGCGCATGTGCAGAGAGGGCACACAGAGCACTCTCCGTGGACATGCCACACTATTGCCCACCATGGTTTGTTACTAGAGAGGCAGAGGGCCTCATGCAGAGCTACTCCTCTCCCCCTCTACACCTGCCTAATGACATTTTTTCACATTCTCTCCCACTCAGCAGTCCAATGGAAACAAACAGGGGAAAAGGTGGGCAGCTCACAGGAGGCAGAGCTAGAGGGAAGGGGAGCACTTGGGCCACTCCCCTCCCCTTCTCTACACTGGCTGAGGATATTGCTCATTTCACCTGCCCCTCCAGCCAGCAGCCCAATGGGAGCCCTTTCTCTCTCCCCTGTGTGGAGTAAGGGGGTGGGGGGCACAACTGATACTCAGTGGGGGGGGGAATCAGGACCCTGCACATGGTCTCTGGAGGGAAGGGGGTAGGGCACATCACATGGTCTCTAAAAGATTCATAATCACTACTCTACTACTTTCATATCTGCTTTCCCCTTCCTTTTGAGTACATTATTAGATATTGTCATTCTCCAATAAAATGAAGGGGCAACTAGGGGTACCTCAGTGGGTAGAGCACTGGGCTTGGAATTAGGAAGATTCATCTTTCTAAATTCAAATCCAGCCTCAGACATTTACTAGTTGTGTGACCTTGGGCAAATGACTTAACCCTATTTGACTCAGTTTCCTCATCTATAAAATTAGCTGGAGAAGGAAATGACACGCCACTCCAGAATCTTTGCCATGAAAATTCCAAATGGGGTCCCCAAGAATTATACATGACTGAACATCAATGTGAAAATGAAAACTCTTTGGAGGGCAGGGGCTGTCTTTCTTTTTGCTTGTATTTATATTCTAAGCACTTAGCATAGGCTTGAGCACACAGAAAGTGCTTACTAAATACTGGTTGACTTTGCTGGACTCCAAAGCTTGGGTTCCTTCCTTGTGTGATGCCTTCCCTCTGTGATGCCTTGCCCTCTGAGCCCTCCCCATTTCCTCAGGCCTGTGTGGGTCTGAAGTTAGAGGACCAGGGTCATTCATCTCCTGGAAGGCAACACAGGAGTTGCTAGACAGATCCACAGACCCACAAGCTCTAGGGATCCAGCCTTGCCATTAAACATGGATTACCACTCACAGCAGCGACTCCCATCTGTTTCCATCAGCTTCACCTTGAAATTTCCCAGATCAGGCACTGAATTTCAAATGGTTCTCATCATACTCTTTGTACACTGAACCAACTTCAAACATCACAGGAGGCAATAATGGAGGCCATTCCATACAATGAAAAAGCTTTGGGTTGAGTGTTGGGCAAGAGAACCATGAAGGTCTCAGACACTTCTAACACTATATGAAACTGAAACAAGTTTTTATGGAAGACCAGGAAGGTACCTGGGCTCTAGTCCTGCCTTTGTCACTCACTTGCCTTATAACCTTTGATAAGTCATTAGATCTCCATTTTTTTTCTTTCAAATGAAGAGTTTGGGAACAGATAAGTAGCTTTCTTAGGTAGTTTTATAAGTCTATCATTAGGTGGTTCTATTAGACCCAAGGCTAACTTTCCTCAGTCTTCTCCTTCCCCCCATCAGTTTATTGACTGTTTCGATTTGGGGTTCTATAGTCAGGTTTCCACCACAAAGCCAATACTCAATATAAAGATTAGCTATGGTCATCTACAGACCCCAGCCCAGCACCCAGCAGAAAAGATATTCATGTCAAGCCTGTGACACAGTTACTATCAGCTCCATTTTACAGATATAGAACTGGTGGGTTTGGAAAAACAATCACTGCTCCAAATTTGGTTACATGTGACAAGGTAAGATTTAACTAGTACAGAGATATTTTTCTATCACTGTTATTTAGTTGTGTCCAACTCTTGTAGTCCATGGGGTTTTCTTTCTTTCTCTCTTTCTTTCTGCCTTCCTTCTTTCCTTCCTTCCTTCCTTCCTTCCTTTCTCCCTCCCTCTCTCTCCCTTCCTTCCTTTCTTTCTTTTTTCCTTCCTTCTTTTCTTCCTTCCTTCTTTTCTTTCTTCCTTCCTTTCTCTTTCTTTCTTCCTTTCTTCCTTTCTTCCTTTCTTCCTTCCTTCCTTCCTTCCTTCCTTCCTTCCTTCCTTCCTTCCTTCCTTCCTTCCTTCCTTCCTTCCTTTCTTCCTTCCTTCCTTCCTTTCTTCCTTCCTTTCTTTCTTTCTTTCTTTCTTTCTTTCTTTCTTTCTTTCTTTCTTTCTTTCTTTCTTTCTTTCTTTCTTTCTTTCTTTCTTTCTTTCTTTCTTTCTTTCTTTCTTTCTTTCTTTCTTTCTTTCTTCCTTCCTTCCTTCCTTCCACACCAGGACTGAAGTTAAACTGATCTTCCTGGCTTCAAATCTGATCTTTGACACTATCTGTGTGACCCTGGGCAATTCACTTAGTCCTGGTTTGTCTCAGTTTCCTCATCTATAAAATGAACTGGAAAAGAAAAATGGCAAGCCACTCCAGTATCTCTGCCACAAAAACCCCAAATGGGGTCTCAAAGAGTTGGAAATGACTGAACAATGAAAGCGGAGAAAAGTTCCTCAAACTCTAGGAACAAATTGGAAGCCTATAATTCGGTGACATTATAATTAAAAGTCTCTGGAAACCGTAGATTAAGAGAAAGAGAGAAAAAAAAAGGCAGCAGGTATATGCATCTGCACTCTCTTAGCCTCCTCCCCCTGCACATCTCCTCAGTCCTGGATGCCAAGGAAAGAAGGCAATTTCCTCCACCTCAGCCAATTGATGCTCTTTGCCAGGTCCTTTTCCCAAGCCTCTTCACTTGGAAGACTCTGACCTCAGTCCAAACAGAGATGGGTCTTCTGGACTGAGGATTCCAAGAGTCCAGGCACCAGGGCATGAGCATCTTTCTCTGCATGGCTCTGCTTCTGTTATTTAATTGCTTCCACATCTAAGATGCTTGTTTACAGATAAACAAAGAACCTCTCTCCACTCTGCTTCATCCAGGGAGGGAGAAGCAAGGTCAGAGCTTTATTTTGAAAATCAAAGTTTTCCCTCCTTTAAAATCCAAAGGTTGTCTTGAGGCACAAAAAAGGGACACAGAATAATATTTCCACAGCTAAAGACAGATTCTACTGTGGGGTATGAGGTAATAGAATGTGATTGCACCAAAGAGAACTCCCAAATGGGAGAGATTCAAGAAAACAAAGAAATAACTGATAGAAATTGAATTTCCTAGGAGGAAAATAATATATACAGTGACTAGAAGACTGTAAGTGGGAACAATAGCAGAAAATGAAATCAAACTTTCTGTAATTGTAATGACCAAGACTGCCTCCCCAAGGAGAGGAGAAAATGTGTCTTTTACCCTTCGTGGGTTGAAGTGGTGTAGGCTATTGGTAATGACATATGCTGTCAGCCTCCACTGATGTGTTAATTTGGAGGGCTTTTTATTTCCTTTTTTTGTTATTCTTTGTTATAAGAGATGACTTTTGGGAAAGTAGGAAGATTATATTTGGAAATGAAGGTGCTACAAAATATATCACTATCATTAATTTTGGGGTATCTTTTCCTTGTTTTTATTTTTTAATAGAATTTATTTTCAGGCATCTGAGTCCTTTCCTCCCCTATTTAGTTGTTGTTGTTGTTGTTTTAACCCTTACCTTCTGTCTTAGAATCAATATCAGGTATTGGTTCTAAGACAGAAGAGTGGTAAGGGCTAAGCAATGGGGGTTAAGTGACTTGCCCAGGGCCACACAGCTAGGAAGTGTCTGAGGTCAGATTTGAACCTAGAACTCCTGACTCTCCATCCACTGGCTACCCCCTTTAGGTTTTGTTTTTAAAGAAATTTGATATAAGGAAATAGCTATTAAACATAATTTTGATATATAATATTCCTTTTGTCATGTGAACTTTAGATTACTCCACCCTACTTAGTCTAACAAAATCAGGAATGTCTACACCCATACTTAAGGATTAAATATCTAGGAGGATGGCCTATGACAGACATATGCTAGCAAATGACAAATCAGAAACAGCTGACAGACCCCTTGCTGTCCTAAGTCAAGCTTAAGCTACCATTGGTTCAGGTGAGACACAGGAAAGTGATGTAAAACCATCTATATTTTTTGCGTCACTTTCTCTCTCCGGGCTCTTTTGTGGTGGAGAGGTGGCTGGCGGAAACTTGCTGAGCGTCTTGGCATCTTGGCGTGGCGGCAGCTATTGTCCAGTTTAGTGGTAAGTTTCCCTCGATACCATACTAGAGGTAGTCTAGTTCAGGTTAAGCGTCTTCTCTGAGCTCTCTCAGAGTTTAGGCTGATTTTTCCTCCTTTACCTTCCAAACACTATCCACTTAGAAGCCTCTAATCTTCTTCAGAAACCTTGTGGTGGAGGACTTTGAACTCCCCCTGGCATAGGTCAGGTGGGAGAAATTCTATACCCTTTCCCTCCCTCTTCTCCTTGATCTCTTCCCTCTATATTGATTAAACCACCATAGATTTCCAAACTGACTTGGATATTTTATCTGGAATATTCCCTGGTGACCAAAAATCAAACTTAGATTAGGTCATGACCCTAAATTATCCTTACAGACATGGTAAAACTTAGGAACAAAGAATGTTGCTAAACTGGGCAATAGTTGAACAAATCCTGATAGAGAAAAGCAATGGAATATTGTGTCGTAGGAAGTAAGAGAGAAATCAAAGAAGACATACATGAAGTGATGCAAAAGTGAAGTAGACAGATCCCGGTGGACAATGGCCAAATGGACAATAGTGGAAGTGAAATGGATGCAGAAACTCGGAAGAAACACATGGCCTTCTCAGAATGGAGAGGGCAGTGGACAGCAGATGCTGAATGTGGCAGATGTAAACAAAGTTGGATGTTGTCCCAACTGTGTTGGTTAGTTTTGCTTCATTATTTTTCTTTGTTACAAGGGAGGGCTCTGGGAGAGGGGAAGGAATGAGGCAGGAGATGTATATCTATATGGAAATGATGGTAATGTTAAAGCATAAACACGTTATTAATTTAAAAAATTAATGCCCTGAGGAGTGAGTACAGAATTCGTCCAACCCTTTGGTCCCTGGCTAGAGCTGGCAGCCCTTTTAGTAACCTAAAAAACATCTTCCTGTTCAAGCAAGCACTTCAAAGGATTGCCACATCCCTGAAGGGACCGTGACGAGGTAGCACGAGGGAAGATGGTCCTCGCACACTCTCCATGCGTTCCTGGAGCCAGAAAAGAATATCTCATTAGTACATAAGCTGCATCCCCGAGTGGGTGAGGAAGAGGCGGGAGCCCACTCCAAGGTCTGCTTCTGATTTCCTTTGCCTGTCTGCTCACTTGGGCTCAAAGGAAAGGAAAAGTGGTTTCCAGGGATGCTCCTTTAGCTAAAAATAGTCAAAGAATGGGCTAATCATGACTTCTGATTTTGCTACCACTTACAAGGATCCATGATTTCCTCTTTTGCAGGTGTCAGAGCCCCTCCGTGGGTCAGTCAAGGATCTTCGTGACTGGTTGGGGTAAAATGATCGCTGAAGGTCAGCCTTCTGGTCCTAGGTCTCTCTGATGAAGGCAGAAAGGAGCAGGTCCTTCCTAATCCCTTTGAGAGGCACCATTCCGTATGTAGCAAGTGCTTGGAATGAGGAGGATCAGTCCAAAAGAGCTGGATTCTAATCTTCCCTTTGATATTTACGAATATGGTGACTCTGGTCAAACCATCTCTCTTCAATTAAGCTGAGTTTTCCAATATGTTTTGTACCATAATATGGGTAAAACCCACATTGAATGGCTTGCCAACTCCAGGAGGGGATAGGGAAGAAGGGAGAGAGACAACACAAATCATATCACTTTGGAAAACTCATGCGGAAATTTGTTATTAAAATAAAATAAAGATAAAACATTTAAAAAAAACAAGATGGTTTTCTAAACCGTAAAATGAAGAGAGTAATAAGCACAAGGCTGTGCTGACCCTCAGGGAAGAGTTATTGAGTAGAATTGCTTCCCTTTGTTCTCTAAGAGCTTTAGGATGTTCAGAAGTTTTTTAATTAAAATTTATTTTTTATTGGGAACTTAGTGATCATTGGAAAAATGTAAACCTTTCACCATACTGAAAAGAACAAAGGGTTTGTGCGGAAATCGTGAAGCCCGTTTTCCATTTGCTCAAGATCACAGAGCTAAGGAAGGCAGGTGTGTGTGTGTGTGTGTGTGTGTGTGTGTGTGTGTGTGTGTGTGCGCGCACCTACATGTCATAAGATGTTTGCCTCAGTGTCTCATGTTAGGGACACAATCATCCTAGCAGAGCCTGGGTTCTAAACCAGACTTTGTCCTGAATGGGAAGATGGTCGTGCTGATGAAGTGGATAAATTATAGGAAATTAAATAAATGGGGAGCTCGAGGTCTTTGGGAGGGACAGGGGAAGGACAAGGACGGTCTTGGATGCGTCGAGTTGGAGATGCTAGGATGACATCAAGGGTACCTGATCGGGAAGAGAGAGATGATGCGGCCTCGAGAGCTCCCGCAGGGACACACTAATTGGGAAGTATAATTATGAAGAGAGGAAAAGGAAGAGAAAGGAACTCAGGCCTGAAATGCGGCTGCCAGCCACTTTTACAGGAAGGAGAAGACCGAGGAGTCGGCCGAAGGACCATCCGAGGAGCGGTCGCCATGGAGCCGTGTCATGGAAACCAGGGGAAGAGAGGATCCAGAAGGGGGGGTCCCCAGCATCCATTGCCCCCTGGGGGGGGTCAAGGAAAAGAAATCAGGAGGAAAGGCCAAAAAGAAGGAGCTGCTGACCTCGGAGAGAGCCCTTCCAGAAGAGGCAGCCAGAGTGTTACGGGCTGAGCAGTGTATGAGTGGTGATGGAAGGCGGATAGAAAGGACGGATGGCTCTTGCCAGAAATGTGCTGTTATTGCTCATCCTGAGTCTTTGAAGAGGACCGGAGACAGGGCAGGGTTGTGGCTTGGCTCAAATTGCGATTGTCAGCCGCCCTCTCTCTTTCAGAGTGGTCCAAGTCTAGTGGCAAGACAAAGGTCAGGACGCCCGGCACTGGCCTGGCTTTTTAGAAGTTTGACAACGAAGGAGAAGAGTGTTTAGGATCTTTGCCAAGAAAACCCCAAATTTGGTCACAAAGAGGCAGACACGACTGAAATAACTGAAGAACAACAAAAAGTATTCAGGCACTTTATGAATATTATCTCCTTCCATCCTTATAATCCCTCGGTGAGGTAGGTACTATTATTACCCCCATTTTACAGATGAGAAAACTGAGGCTGAGAGGGGTTAAGAAGCATAGCTTTGGTCTCCCAGCTAGTAAGTGTCAGAGGTAGAATCTGAACCCAGGTCTGCTCAGGCAGTATTGTTTTCTATGATACTATGCTGATCATTGGAGCTGGAAAAGACTTTAAAGTCATCAAGTCATAAATAATAAATATATTTATTATATATAGATATATAATAAATAAATAATAAATTTAAAGTAATCAATAAAGTCATCAACACTAATTTTTTCAGTTGAATTCAGAAGATCTCCAAGATCATTTCCAGCTTTAAGCCAAGTCCTTGGAGGCTCTGTTTCCCATTCCCATCCTCCCACTCTACTCCTCCATTCCTCTTACTCAATCAACCCCATAACTTGGAATTTACCTTTCCCCAGTAAGTGGAAGTTTTCTGTTCCTTTTTCTTTCTTTCTTCCCTCAGCCACACTTGAGGCTGATAGAGCTGCTGATTAGGACAAAGGAGAAGAGATTTTATGAAGGTCTCCAAGGTACTGATCTTTACTCCTGTCTCCATGGTGATACCAGCAGATGATGTGATTCCAACATGTAATTTACTCATTTAAAATTTCATAAGAAAAAAAATTAGAATGGGCAATGAGAAAAGAAAATCATTACTCTTTGCAGATGATATGGTGGTGTGCTTAGAGAATCAGCTGAAAAAAATAGCTGAAATAATTAGCGACTTCATCAAAGTTGCAGGCTATTAAATGAACCCACACAAGTCATCAGAATTTTTATATATTACCAACAATGTCCAGCAGAAATAGAAAGTGAAATTCCATTTGAAATAATCTAGACAATGTAAAATACTTGGGAGCCTACCTGTGAAGACAAACCCAGGAACTATATAAACACAGTTTAAAATACTCTTTCATACAAAAAAAGTCAGATCTATACAACTGGAGAAACATTGATTTTCTCGTGGGTAGGCTGAGTCAATATGATAAAATAACAATTCTAATTAAATTAATTTACTTATTCACCAAACTACCCCCCAAAGAGGATGTCCTAGAACTAGAAAAAATAACGAACTTAAACTGGAAGAACAAAAGGTGAAGAGTATCAAGTAAATCAATAATAATAATAATAATGGTGAAGGAAGGTGACCTAGCACAGCCAGATCTCAAACTTTATTACAAAGTAGTAATCATCAAAATAATCTGGTACTGACTAAGAAATAGAGTGGTAGATCATTGAAATAGATTAGATACCCAATATGTAGTAGTAAGTAGTCATAGTAACCTAGTGTTTGATAAATGCAAAAATCTAAACTATTGGGGCAAAAACTGACTATTTGATTAAAAAATGCTGGGAAAACTGGAAAGCAATTTGGTAGAAATCAGATAGAGATCAACATTTTATACCATATAGTAAGATAAGGTCAAAAATGAGCATTTATCACAAACACATTAGGAAAGCGTTGAAAATGTTACATCAGATCTATAGATTAAAAAAAAGAATTTGTGACCAAACAAGAGATAGAGCATTATGGTATGTAAAATGGAAAATTTGGTTTGCATTAAATTTTTAAAAATTTTGCATGAACAATATCAATGCAGCCAAGATTAAAAGAAAAGGAGGAAACTGGGGGAAATGTTTATAATATGTTTCCCTGATAAAGACCTTGTTTCTCATGTATATAAAGAACTGAGCACCTATTTTCATCATTTCTTTTAGTAATCCAATGGAAAGAGTATAATCACAGCACTGCCTTCTAGGTAGGTGCTGTGAGAATCATATGAGATAATGTTTGTAAAGCACTTTGCCATATTTTTGGTACTATTATAAATTCAAGCCTCTATCACTTCTAGCTGGGACTATTGTAACATCCTTCTAATTTGCCACTCTGCCTTCAACTTCTCCCCTCTCCAGGCAAGAATTCTTCTAATGCGTGGGTTTTTCCATGTTCCTTCCCTATTTAAAAGCCTTCAATTTCTCCCTTTTACCTACCAACTAAAGCACAAACTGCTTCTAGCTTGGAATTCAAGTTCTTGAATGCTTCCTCACTCTCATTTTAATCTGCCAAAACAGATTCAGATTCAGCGAATGAAATTCAAAAGAAGGTCGACCAAGGCACATGCTCTTTGAGCAAGAAAACAGTTTATTAACAGGGTACAAATCTGATAATAAAGGGGTCTATGGTTTGCCCAAGTTTAAAACAAAGACCCCTTTTTATAAGGAAAAAACAAAGAACGGAAGAGGGTAGGTGGAAAAATAATGCAACTGGTGATATCATGGGGGTAAGCTCATGTGGTTGGGGACAACACGATGGATTATATGGCTGATTATTGGAGGAGATGACCATTTAGAAGTTGGGAACAAGGAGCTAGAGATGACCCCCATCCCTTTCCTCCAGTGACTAAGAAGTGTTCATTATTTCTATCTACTTGAACGGTTAAAAATAGTGGGACAGACTTTGTTTTTTTAAATAATTAGTTTTTGTTTATTAAATATAGTTATGTATTACAATTATACATTTTTGTTATTTAAACTATAAATATAGTGAAATTATGGTGTTGTTGTTTTTTTCTCTCATTCATTTCTCTCACTCCACTTTCCATTAAGGATGGCTGCTGTCCATCTCTGGGTGGGAGAAAGATGCCAGACCTTATTTCTTACTCCATTGCCATGTGTCCAAAAATGTAGAGCACCTCTGATTCTTTTGTCTTTTTTGTATTTATCCTTTCCTAACTGTAGTTAGCATTATCCAGAATACAGCAATTTAGAGTAATAATATCCAGAGAGAAAGCAAAATGGAACAAAGTGAATGAATGGAACTCTGGTCCTAGAAAGAAAACGTAGCTTTAAATTAGGGCTCAGATACTTACTGTGTGTGACCCTGGACAAATCACTTAACCTCTATTTTCCCAAGTTTCCTCAACTGTAAAATATGAATGATTTACCTCTCAGAGCTGTTGTAAGCTATGAAGACAGGATTAACTCTCCCCCACTCATTTTTAGATTTAATCACCAGAAGCATATATACCCCACTTATTCTTAAGTATGGGGAGGTCTGTGACCCACGTGTGTTATAATGAGTGATGAATCAGACTTGTCTGACTGTCCTAAGCAAAGCTATCGCTGCAGTTGGTCCACATAAAGGGTAAGGAAGGCACAGGAAGTGATGAAAGGAAGGGTCTTTAAAAGTGGCAAGAACTTCCTGTGAGCAGCTTTTGCACCTTGGAAATTGACCTTGAAGGAGCTCCAGCTTAGGGCCTCAGCCTGGTCTTTAATTTTCCCTTATAACTACTGCATGGGTGAAAAAGGCTGACTCCTTTTCCTGGTTTTTCTGGAGGTACTAGCCTCTGGAGAGGCCCCTCTTCTTGGAGAAGGCCTCCTGGCTAGAATCTTGGTTTAATCTACCTCTGGGCTCCCTTTGCTGGGGGCCTCTGAAGCCCTTCCTGGTTTATACCAGGCCTGAGTAACTATCTACTTTCTCTCATTTCCTTACTTTCCCTCTTTCCCTCTATTTCATAAATAAATTGCTATAAAGTCATTCTGACTTGAGTAATAATGTCAGCAACCACATTTTTATACATTTAGTCCAACCATTTTATTTTAACCTTTACAAAGCATATGACAAAACATATAGAAAGTTCTTTGCCAACCTGAAAACACTCTATAAATGCTAGCTGTTCTTTTTTCCAGTTTTTCTTTATTTTTTTCAGTTACATACAGAACTATTTTTTGACAATTGTTTTTGGACATTTTAGAATTCAGATTTTCTCCCTCCTTCCCCTTATCCCTCTCCAAGGTGATGAGTAGTCTGATATGAATGAGTTATATCCATATTTTTATGTAATGCATATTTCCATATTGTTCATGTCACATATCACACATGCAATAGAAATCTCATGAAGGAAATACAGTGGAAGATGGCATGCTTTGAGCTTCCTCAGACTCCAACAGTTCCTTGCTTGCATGGCATTTTCCTCATGAGTCCCTTGCGGTTATCTTGGAGGCTTGCTTTGCTGGCAGTGGTTTAGTCCTTCACAGTTGATCATCGAATAATATTTCTGTCACCATATATAGTGTTCTCCTGGTTCTGTTCACTTTGCATCAGTTCATAGAGGTCTTTCCAGGCTTCTCCAAACTCTTCCTGCCCATCGTTTCTTACAGCACAATCGTATTCCGTTATAATCACAACTTGGTCATCCATCCCCCAAGTGATGGGAAGCTCCTCACATTTTGATTCTTTGTCACCACAAAAAGAGAAGATGCTCATGATGAGGACTGGACCAGTTTATATGTGACCATGTGAACTAGGAAAGGTGTCCCTCACCAACATGAGTTGGCAGCAAGAGACCACTGGAACTGATAACAGTAGCTGAGCTCAGGGAGAAATGTGGATGGACCTATCTGCCGAGATACAAGTCCTTTAAGGGAGTAACTTATCCACCAGACATGACACATCCATCTGTGAGGCCTCATCGAGGGGAGAAAAAGATGCCCTGGGTCAAGAACTGAAAGGTACCCCTTAGCCTCATATTTCCTATATTTCTTTTCTAGCTCTTTTTGCTTCAAATTTGAACTCACTTTCCTTAGGGACTGAATGTGTATGCAAGGAGGAGAGCTCACTCCCCTTTCAGAGGATTTTTAAAAAATATCTTCTCTTTCTTTTGTAAAATCTTAATGATATCAATTGTTTAATCAATATGGGGGATACATCATATGGGGGCTCATGAGCAAGAGTATTAGAATTCCCCAATCCCTCAAGGTTACCCTCTCAATTGCCAGTGTGAATGGAAGTTGGGGAATTAGTCCAGAAGAGTGTACTGCATGGATACACATATTTCTTCATTTAATAGCATGTAATATTTTTGAAATTGTGAACCATTTTTTTCTCTCAAGTCCTGGGCTCTGACACTAAGTAGGCACTTAATTAAGGCTTATTGAGCACATAAATACAAGACTTTGCTGAAAAAACAATACAAATGGTCCCTTATCGCAGGAAGCTTTTGTTCTAAGTGAGAAGGGAAGAACTGAGAAAATCTAAGAAGAGTTTAAAAATGACTCTATTATCTTGAAGCACAGAATCACACAGAACATCAGAATTGGAAGAGCCATCCATGGCTATCATATCCAGTCTGTACACGGAAAAGAATTCCAGCCACCTCATCAGAGACAGAGGATCATTCGGCCATTGCCTGAGAACCTCTGGAGATGGGAGCATAAACAACCATCATGTGCTGAGAATTATGCCAGGGGAAAGAGATAAAGGTAATTAAGATCTGGTTTCTGGTCTGTTCAGTCTGGCAAGAAGGGATATAAAACACTCAGTCAGAAAACCTGGGTTTGAATAACAGCTGTGCTATGGACTACCTGTGTCATCTTGGACAAGTAGTTGAACCATTTGGAGCCTCAGTTTCCTCAACTGTAAGATGAAAGAATTCTATTAGAGGATGTCTGGGAGCCCTGTCTGTCACTCTCATCCTGGAACTTCCTTTAACATTCAGGGATTCACACTGGAATATCCAATTCCCCAGTTTGCCTTCACAACAATATGGCCCTCAAGGCTTGCCCACTTTTCCATTTATGAGTTCCTTTTGGGGCCTAAATTTTGTAGGGAGCCCAAGCTGGCTTTAAGGGCAGAGACTATCTTTTTTTATGATATACATATTCCCCAGATTCCTCTTTCCTTCCTTCTGCTTTCTTCTTTCCTTCCCTCCCTTCTTCCATCCTTCCTTCCTTCTTTTCTCCCTTCCTTCCTTTCTTCCTTCCTTCTTCCCTCCCTTCCTTCCTTTCTTCCTTCTTTTCTCCCTTCCTTCCTTCCTTCTTTCCTCCCTTCCTTCTTTCCTCCCTCCCTTCCTTTCTTCCTTCTTTCCTTCCTTCCTTTCTTTCTTCTTTCCTCCCTTTCTTCCTTCTTTCCTTCCTTCTTTCCTCTCCTCCTTTCTTCCTTCTTTCTTTCCTTCCTTCTTTCTTTCCTTCCTTTCTTCCTTCCTTCCTTTTATTCCCTCTTTCCTTCCTTCCTTCCTTCCTTCCTTCCTTCCTTCCTTCCTTCCTTCCTTCCTTCCTTCCTTCCTTTCTCCTTTCCTTCCTTCTTCCTTGTATCAAAGACTGCAGAAAGGTCAGGAAGGAAAAAAAAAACCATTAGACTTGGCATTAAGGAGATTGTTGAGGATTTTAGACAAAGGTCCTTTCAGTAGAATGGTGGACATCTAAGTCAGATCACATAGAGACCTAAGAATATTTCTGGAAGAAGAGGAGTTGGTGGGGAGAGAGAGATTAAAGATGAGCAAGGAGGGGGATGTTGGATGGCACAAGGTCCTGGAGGAAGCAGGATGTAATGGATTCAAGGGCACAGGTGAGAAGGGTCATTTACATAGCCTTGGAAAGAATGCTTCTTCTCTGATACTAGACTGAGAAACTTGGAGACTCACAGAGATCATCTAGGCCAACCCCAACCAACTCATTGCACAGATGGGAAAACTGAGCCTCAGAGAGTGGAAGTGATTTGCCCCAGCATCTCTGGTAAATAAGTTTCAGAGCTGTGATTTGTACCCAACTCTTCTGACTCCAAATTGATGCTATCTCCACTCTACAAACTCTATAAAAACAGAGATTCTGAGCCCTGGAAAGAGGGGGGAAAGAGGGCGCTTATAATAGATGGCCTCAATCAAGGAAGAGGTGAATAGCATCCAAAGCACAGAGAAGCATGAATGCAGAGAAAGGCTCCTGGATCCAAAAATCTGTTTGTATACTGAAAAATGAACACGTTTAATAGATACAGACTTTTCTTAGCCTTGGGGAAGAAAAATAAGAAGAAAGGGTTGAAATGAATAAAGCTTATTAAGGGCTCAGTGGTGTCAGTTTGACAGCTGTAAAAATAGAACAGGGAGAGAATAGGAGAAACACCCTATATTGGCAACAGAGGAATTTATTTATCAGAAATAACAACAACCAAAAAAACCCAAAACTCTCAGATCCCATTAATGGGGAAAAGGAACCCAGGTTTTCAGTCTGCCCTACATGCAAGGTATACAAATCCTGAAATGCAGCAAAATATCATAGAATCATAGCTGCTAACTTGTGGAGTGGGAGTCTACCTTGAGCCTGAAAAGGAATCCTCTCTACAGCATCCTCCAAGAGGGACCACCTAGCAAGAATCTCCTTGCAGATCTCTGCTGAAGTCTGTCTGCCCAGGCAGCCCATTCCATCTTTGTCTTCTGGCGACCACAGTCACCACTACAAACTCATAGGAGCATAGACTGAGAATCAGGAAGGGCTTTAGAGGGGATCTAATTCACGCCCTACTCCTTTCCCCCTTCACAATGTTACAGATCAGGAAACGGAGGTCTGGAGAAAGGGAGCTGGCCAAGATCACACAATGACAGAGGCAGGATTTTTTTTTACATTTCATTGCTGTATTTTATTTTTATAGGACAAACATTCACAACTTACAAGATCTTTTGTAACAAAACAAAAATATTAAGCAAACCCAACAGCACACTGACCTCATCTGCGAGGGCATGTGTCATTTCACATCTGTAGCACTCCTCCAAACTCAATTTTTAAAATTGCCTTTTTACTATCATCATCTGTGGGGAGAAGTGAGGGAGGGGGAGAATCTGAACCACAAAATGTCAGAAAACAATTGTTAAAAATTGTTTCCACGTGTAATTGGAAAAAAAAAGGACTTTTTTAAAAAATGCTTTTTTAGTGAACAGAAATGTCATTTATCTTCCTCCTACATCCTCCTTCACCTCAAGAAGGAAAAAAAAAGAGAAAAGAAGAACAAATTCCTTGTAACAAATATGCATAGTCAAGCAAAACAAATTCTCTTATCTGTGAGATACAAAAATACAAATGTCGACCTCTCAGACTTAGTGTGTGCTAAAGATCACATGAGTCACCAGACCCTGATGATTCACTGACCAAATGCATTTCCAGATGGAAATAAGGCAGGTCATGTCCAGAAAAGCCTGGTGCCATTGCATTCTTGTAGAATATTCTTGTTTCTGTTTTTGTTCAGTCGTTTTCTTTTCTTTTTTTTAATCCTTACCTTCCATCTTAGAATCAATACTGTGTATTGGTTCTAAGGCAGAACAGTGGTAAGGGCCAGGAAATAGAGGTCAAGTGACTTGATACAGCTAGGAAGTGTCTGAGGCCAAATTTGAACCCAGGACCTCCCATCTCTGGGCCTGGCTCTCAATCCATTGCGCCACTCAGCTCCCCTCCTTATTCAGTCATTTTCAGCTGTGTCCACCTCTTCATGAACCCATTTGAAATTTTCTTGGCAAAGACACTGGAGTGCTTTGCCATTTCCTTCTCCAGTTCATTTGACAGATGGGGAGACTGAGGCAAGCAGGGATAAGTGACTTGCTCAGGTTCCCATAGCTAATGTCTGAGGCTACATTTGAACTCAGGTCTTCCTGACCCCAGCTGCTTTTTCTTGCTTCTGTTAGGGCAGAGCAAACCACCTTTGTTAAATGTTCGGATATATACATCTACAAATGTCTCATTCTTCACCCTAAATTCATGACCTCTCTTTCAGTATGTAGATGGCTTATTTCATCCTTGATCCCCTGGGATAATAGATGGACATAGCACTGATCACAGTTCTTAGAGTTTTCAAAACTATTTGTCTTCACAGTGTTGTTATTGTATAAACTGCTTTCTGCTTTCTGCTGATTTCATCCTTTGTCAGTTTACAAAAATCCTCAAAATTGTTCATTTTCATCATATTGACATTATAGTAGAAATTGTTCTCATTCTGCTCTCTTCACTGTGGATCCGTTCATATAAGTCTTCCCATGCCTTTTTAAAAACTTGATTAATTTTTTTGTTGGTTACTTTAAAATTCCCAGATTTCTTCCTTCCTCCCTCCCCTCTTAGCACTAGAGAAGACATCATTTAATATTTTTAAAAGTACATATAATGACGTCTTTTGTGTTTTTATTTATCAATTCTTTCTCTGGAGGCGAACATTCATAAGTTATTCTTCAAACATTAATTCTGTAGCTGCATATACTGTTATCTTGGTTCTGCTCTTTTTCTTTTCATAATTTCATGTAGATTTTTCCTTTTTTTAAATTGACTTCATTAAATTAAATTCATTTAATTTCCTTTTTTTAATTAACCTGGTCATTATCTTAAAGTGCAGTATTATTATATCATCACATGCCACAAATTATTCAGTCATTCCCCAAGTGATGAGCATCCCTTCAGCTTCCAGTTCTATGCCACCACAAAGAGAACTGCTATAAATCTTTCCCTTTTTCTCTGATCATCTTGGGAAACAGAGCCAAAAGTGGAATTGCTGGGCCTCAAGGTATATGCAATTTTATAAAATTTATAAAATAAAAATTATATAAAATTGAGTGTATACAATGCTCTCTGGGCATAATTCCAGATTTTTGAAATCCTCTATTTCCTCATTTCTTACATCACCAGAGCCCTCCATCACATTCATAGCCCACAACAGATGTAGTCATTTCTTAATTGAAGGGCATCTCTTTGGTTTCCAGTTATTTTTTTCCACCACACACACAGTTGCTATAAATGTTCTAGTCTATAAAGGACCTTTTTCTATTTCTTTGATATCTTTTGGGTCAAGCTCTCTCTCTCTCTCTCTCTCTCTCTCTCTCTCTCTCTCTCTCTCTCTCTCTCTCTCTCTCTCTCTCTGTGTCTCTCTCTGTGTCTCTCTGTCTCTCTGACTCTCTCTCTGTGTCTCTCTGCCTCTCTCTGTCTCTGGCTTTCTCACTCTCTCTCTCTCTCTGTCTTTCTCACTCTCTCTCTCTCTGTGTCTCTCTGTCTCTCTGTCTCTCTCTGGCTTTCTCACTCTCTCTCTCTCTGTGTCTCTGTGTCTCTCTGTCTCTCTCTCTCTCTCTCTCTGTCTCTCTCACTCTCTCTCTTTCTCTCTCTGTCTCTCTCACTCTCTCTCTTTCTCTCTCTGTCTCTCTCACTCTCTCTCTCTCTGTGTCTCTCTGTCTCTCTGTCTCTCTCTCTCTCTGTCTCTCTCACTCTCTCTCTTTCTCTCTCTGTCTCTCTCACTCTCTCTCTGTCTCTCTGTCTCTCTCACTCTCTCTCTCTCTCTGTCTCTCTGCCTCTCTCTCTCTCTCAAAAAAAAAAAAAATATATATATATAGTAACGTTTTGTGTGTATCATTCCAAATTGCTTTCCAGAATAACTGGACTCATTCACAGCAGTGCATTAATATGTCTATTTTTCCAAAAGCCCTCCAATAGTCATCACTTCTCTTTGGAAAGGAGGGGGGCATTTTGCGGATCCAGCTGGTGTGAGGCAGAATCTCAGAGCTGCTTTAATTTGGAAGCACTTTTTCAGATGACCACTGTTAGCTTGGGCTTCTTCCTTTGAGAATTGCCTGTTCCTATCCTTAAACCATTTATCACTTGGAGAAGAATTCTTGCTCTTATGAATTTGACTAGTTCTTTCTATATCATAGAAACGAGACTTTTACCAGAGAAACTTGCTGCAAAGATTTTTTTTTTTGGCAACAGAGTTGTTTTCCTTCTAATCTTCATGTTATTCAATTGGCTTGTGCAAAAACTTTAACTTTCTAGAATCAAAATGATCCATTTGATCATCTATAAGCCTCTCCATTCCTTCTTAGCCATGAACTTTTCTCCTTCCCATTGATCCAAGAGAGATTTTCCTCCGTGTTTCTCTAATGTGTTTATGGTGTGACCTCCTAGCGAGGTCATGCAGCCGTTGGGAGTTTATCTTGGTATAAAGCATGGTGTGTTGTCAATAAATCTAATTTCCTCCGCCCTGCTATCTCATTTTCCTAGCAGCTGATAAGAGGCCACTAGAAACATCTGCTTCTGCACCTTCTACCGCTCATCGATTTCACTGACCAAATTCTCTATTTTTTTAACCACTACCAAAATCTTTTAAGAATTCATACTTAGCATCATCACTGGAGGTCTGGCACTGTGCGATCTCCTTCGTTCCCACTTCTTTCCATTATTTCTCCAAAGATTCTTGATCTTTTCCCCCCTCCATATAATAACAATAGCTAATATTTATATGGTGCTTACTCTGTGCCAGGAGCTGTGCTAAGGGCTTTATGATTATTACCTTATTTGATCTTCACAACAGTCTTTGGAGGTCGGTGTTGTTATTATCCCCATTTTACAGATGAGGAAACTCATAGAAATAGAAGTCAATTGACTTGTCCAGGGTCATAGAGCTAATAAGAGTCCCTGTTGACCTCAGGTTTTCCTGACCCAGCACTCTCTCAGCTGCTACCTATTTGCCTCACACATGAATTATTATTTTTCTTCTTAAGTAGTTCATTATTTTTATAATTATTTCATTATTTTTAATTATTATTTTACTTAAGAAATTGCAATATTATTATTTTATAATACTATATAAATATGATATAACATTATATATAATAATATAAATCTAAAAATAATAATACATAATATTAATAATATGGAAATAGGTCTTGATCAATGACACGTTAAACTCAGTGGAATTGTCAGATACCGGAGGGAGGGTGGGAGGAGGAGAGGGATAGAACATGAATTTTGTAACCATGGAAAAATAGTCTAAATCATCTAATTAAATTAAGATTTCAAAAAAGAAAAAAAAAGAAATGGCAAGAGACTGAGAATTTAATTGACAATCCAATTAGCATACATTTAAAATCTGTGTTTTGCTCATCACAAAAGCATCTCCATCCACTGATAGATAGACAGACAGACAGACAGACAGACAGACAGACAGACAGACAGACAGACAGATAGATAGATAGATAGATAGATAGATAGATAGATAGATAGATAGATAGATAGATAGATGTGTAGAGAGGGCTGAGCCCATTAGAAGTCTTCACACAACTTTCTAGGGTTCTCTGGTAGGTTAGAGATGGGCTGCCATCTGTCTGGGGAAAGGGAATTCTCACAATGGGACTCCCCACTACATTTGTGGACCCTTTTTCTTGGAGTAATTTCTCTGCTCCTCAGGAACGCGTCTCCGGGTCTCAGAGTCTGGGGCAGGAAGGAGAGGGGAGAGGGCGAGAAATGGGGACCTGGCGTCATGTGCGAGGGAACCATTTGCTTCATTGGGACCCTGAGGGATCTGGGCTACATTCTTCCGAGGTCGTTTCTGCCCGAAGCTCTATGATACTCTTTATATAATCGATCAATCAATCGATTGATCAATCAGCAATTTATTCAATGAAATGTGCCAAGCACTAGAAATGAAGCGGACTCTACCCTCTAAGGGGTTCCTTCCTAAAAGGGAGAAAACAAAGAAGCTGATGGTTATATACAAAATACACACAAAGATATAGTGGTCCCAGAATACAAAATGACAGAAACGGAAGCTCCATGCCTCAGTTTCCCTACCTGTAAAAGTGATCCAGCTGGATTCAATCAATGTCTCTTCGATATTAAATAGTCCGCCAGGCAACGGGATCAACAAAAGCCCAGTTTGGCTTCTGGTTTCTGTAAACCATGGTTTTTCCTGATCCTCCGCCAGCCAAGGCAAAGAAATAAGTAACAAGTAGATTTACTAGCAGGGGAGGCTGCAGGACTTCCCGGGGGAATGGGGTCTTCACCACTAGGGGGCGATGACATTCTTGTGAAATAAGCATTTGCGACTCAGAGTTGGAAGGAAGGGCGGGGGGAGGGGAGGGTCTTAGAACCCCGCCCCTCCATCCCACCCCACCCCACCTTGAGAATCGTAGAATGCAAAGTTATGCACAACTCCTTGGAAGCTGGAGAAAACTTTCCCGCCACAAAAAGTGCCCGGGGCAGCATCCGGTTCAAAGAACAATCCATCACACTCCTTAAAAGGAAGTGCTGTTTCTAATCTTTGAAGGGACAGCGAAAAACCTAAATTTCCGACCCGCCCGGCTAGCTCAGTCGGTAGAGCATGGGACTCTTAATCCCAGGGTCGTGGGTTCGAGCCCCACGTTGGGCGGCCAATAATTTTTCTCAGACTCTATTTTAAACTAACTCCTCTGATTCTCAAAAGAAACTGAAACAACTCGGGATCAGTTTGGAGGCTTTTATCTGCTGGGAAACAGCGGAACGAGGTTGCATTGTGCCCAGAGCCGAACTGGGTAAACACCCAGGAAATACCCCAACTCTGACTGTCCCCTGAGCTCCTCGTGCTCCGCCCAGACTACTGACCTCCTGGGCTTCCTTTAAATCCCAAATAAGATCCCATCTTCTACAAGAAGCCTTTCCGACTCCTCTCAATCTCCTAGTGCCTTCCTTCCGTTAATCATTTCCTATTTATTCTGTATGTAGTTTTTTGTCCCTCCCCTTCCATCTTAGAATCAATACTGTGGATTGGTTTCAAGGCGGAAGAGCGGTAAGTGCTAGGCAATGGGGGTGAAGTGACTTGCCCAGGGTCACACAGCTAGGCAGTGTCTGAGGCCAGGCTCGAACCCAGGACCTCCCATCTCCAAACCGGCTCTCAATCCGCTGAACTACCTAGCTGTCCTCTATAGTTTGTTTTTTTATGTATTTGCTTGCACGTCTCCCCCATTAGATTGTAAACTCTTTGAGCGCGGTCTTTCCCCTCTTTTTAGATCTCCGCGCCTTGCCACACAGTAGGCACTAACAATGCTGATTGACTGCTACATAATTTTGCAGAAAACTCTTTGGAAAACTCGCGGCGGGCTGTGAAACTCTTACTTTTACCCACCCTTCTCCCATCCCCCAATCTCCCCTGTTGCTTTCCGCATGCCTTAAGGGCGGGCTTGAGGAGCATCCGGGGCCCTGCGCTGCGCTGCGCTGTGTGGCGGACTTTTAGCTAAAAGGGATTCTGCAGGAAGTTTGGACCAGTTGGAAGCTGTTCGCCCTCTGAGGAGTCCCCTCTCTCAGCTCCCCACACGGTATCTCCCCCCCACCCCCACCCCCGTTCTTCTTCTTTCCTCTGCCCTTACAGAGCCAGCCAGGTCTGCCTGGTCCATTCCTGACGTGTTCCAAAGGCAGCCTGAAAGCTGTATCCTCTTTCCCCGGCATCCATCTTCCCCTCCACAATCCACTCCAGCCCATTGGCCCACGTTGGGCTCGGCTCTCCTCCTGCCAGCTCCAACTGCTAGAGCCTTGACCTGCCTTTCTAAGTGCTTCCTCGCAGTTCTCAGACATTTCCTCCGCCGAGTTTCTCTCGAGGTCAGTTATTCATTCACGATGGAAACCAATGCAGATCCCGGGCTTCGAAGGATGGTAGCCCAATTCTTCGCGAAAACCCGGCAAATTCCAACCGCTTGACCCGAGCCCTAGAAATAAAAAAAAAAAAACCCAATGCGCGGGCGTCTCGGGAGAGGAGCGATTTTCAGCGCGGAAGAGACACTTTCCTGACAAAAGGTACATTTGGCGTTAGGAAAAGGAAGCTGCAAATGGACGAGAAATGGGGCCAGAAAGGAACAAATCGCGAACACCCATCCTTGATGGAAAACCCACAGTTCTGGCCACGCTGTCAATTGGTTGTTGATTTTCTATTTTCCCTGTTTTCTTCCCTTCAAAAACCAATTTTTCTTTGTGCCAATTGGGAAGAATGGGTTGGTGGGGAGGGGGCGTTTAGGAGATGGAGCGCTCAGTCACAGACCCATGCAGGCTGCGTGCGTGATTCAACTTTTCTATGAAGCAAAAGAGTGTAAATTGAAAACCAGTTACTGATCTGCTTTAGGAGAAGGAGCCTCCTCCTTCCCTCCTTCCCCAACCTTATGCAAAGCATTGTGCCTCCCCTAAAGCACTACACAAATGCCAGTTACCATGGACCAACTTCTAAGGTTTTTAGTTTGTAGTCTCCTTTTTTCTCCCCCCCAATCAAAAAGTCTTTGACTTAATTCTGGAATCTCTGCATAAACTGAAATCTTAGCCTCCCTTATAATCCACATGCTTTTTCTTTAATCTCTTTTTAAAATTTTTTATTTTTTTTAATTGAAAATTTTTTAATTAATTTAGAATCTTCCCCTCCCTTCCTCCCTCCCCCCCTCCCAACCAAAGAGCAATTCCTGTGGGTTTTACTTGTGTCATTGATCAAGACCTATTTCCATATTATTGATAATAATTGCACTAGGGTGATCCTTTAGAGTCTCCATCCCCAATCATATCCCCATCAACCCATGTGACAAGCAGTTGTTTTTCTTCTGGGTTTCTACTCCCACAGTTCTTCCTCTGAATCCACATGCTTTTTGAAATAGCTATAGGATTGTAAACTCATTGAGGGCAGGAGCCTTTGCTGATTTCTCTTTTTAGTACTGTACTCACCCCTCTCCTAAAGGCACACTGCATGTAGATGATGCTTCATGAATGGTTTATAAACAAATAAAGAATAAATGAAGGCCTGGAGTAAGCAGGTCCTGGGTTCAAATGTGTTCTTATAGACTTCCTAACTGTGTGACCCTGCCTGAGTCACTTAACCCCAATTGCCTAACCCTTGCTAATTCCTCATCTTAGAATTGATACTAAGATAGAAGGTGAGAGTTAAAAAATGGAATGAATCAACCAAAAGGGCTTATTGACCAGTTTGTTCCAAATTCTATTACAAATGGAATTAAAACTTAAACCACTATGTAAGCATGAAAATATATAACATAAAGAATGATAATTATAATACATTCCCTAACTCTCTGATTTTTCTCTAAATTGATGATTTCATTGTCGTGGGGGAATTACTAGTGTAGAAACTCCTTTCACTGACCATGTCAGTTTGTAATTTATAGCCTCGGAGGGTGACCTGGGCCTCTGAGAAGTTGTCACTTGCCCACGGCCACCTAGTTCCTGTCAGAGATAGCATTTGCCATGGGGTCATTCCTGATGCCAAGGCTGGTCTTCTATAGAGTTGGCCATACTGCATTTTGGGGAAGATAATTTCTGTTCTAAAAACAAAAACAAAAACAACAAAGGAACACCCTGACAAGTAATAGCTGAACTCCCTGTCCCTAAATTAATAACAAGAAAGGTAGGTTACAGCTAACCCTCAGGAGATTGAGTCTGTGGAAAAATCCAAACTTGCATTATTTCATAAAGCGCCATCACTGATCCTGTATTTCCCCCTGTCTGCTCCAGTCTCCCCATTAGACTATACATTTAAAGAGGGATATTTGTTCTTGGAAATGAACCTGGAATAACAAGGCCAGGACTTGAGATCCGGTGCTTGCCCATTCCTGAACCTGCACCCATGTGTAACTTTCATTATTTTTCCGAGTGAATCACTTCCTCATAAAAAATAAATATAATAATATTTATTATTTGTTACATTAATAATATAATATATAAATTATTATTATAATGTAGTAAATAAAATAAAATGGAGCCATCATACTTTGACTACCTACTTCACAAGGTTATTCGAAGTATGTTGTAAACTGTGAAATGCTGCCTAAAGAGAACAGTAATTACCCTGAAATGGCTCTGTGGTCTTATTGATTTGAACAGCTCAAAAGAAGACTTTTAGTCCTACTAGTAGTAGTCTCTCGGTGATCGAGAATGACTATTGTCTTTGTGCAGTTTCATCTACGATGTACCCTCATGTGGCTTTGGAGTCCCAAGACTAAGGCACAAAGTTTGTGGCACATGGGGCGTGGGGCGCCAGTTGTTACGGGAGGTGCGGTTGTGGCCTGGTGTTGGCATTCACGGGCAAGACATCGATGTCGCTCATCTTCAAAGGTGGTGGCGGCCTGGTTAATGTGGGTTCGCCAGCTGCTTCTGTCAGAGGCAGCGAGTCCTAGTTGCTTTGGTGTCATGCCAGCCCACTTCAAGTTTGACTTTAGCTGATCCTTGAATCTTTTCTTTGGTCAGCCTTGTTTCCTGAGTCCAGCTGACAGTTCACCATAGAATACCTGTCTTGGTATTCGCTGTGGGTCCATGCGGATGACGTGTCCAGACCATCGTAGCTGGGTTTGGAGGACCAGGACTTCGATGCTGGTGGAGTTGGTTCTGTCGAGGACTTCCTGATTGGTGATTCGGTCCTGCCATCGGGTCCTCATGATTGACTGGAGGGAGCGTTGGTGGAATTGCTCCAGCTGTTTCATGTGCTTCTGGTACAGTGTCCATGTCTCACAACCGTACAGGAGCGAGCTGAGGACCACTGCGTTGTACACTTTGAGCTTCGTCGCAGTGCTTACACCGCTGTGTTGGAGGACTTTGCAGCGTAGCCGCCCAAGTGCCTGGCTGGCCTTTTGGATCCTGGCATTAATCTGGTGGTCTAGGGACCCACCGTTGGCCATGGTGCTGCCCAGATACTTGAAAGTGTTGATGTTAGAAAGCTGCGTGCTGTTGATTGTAATGCACGGCTGGTTCGTTGGCCTCCCGGGTGCAGGTTGGAACAGCACCTCTGTTTTGCTGAGGCTGATAGTCAGGCCAAACAGTTTTGTTGCAGTAGAGAACCTGTCCACAATGGTTTGGAGATGATTTTCTTGGTGGGCCATGAGAGCACAGTCATCTGTGAAGAGAGCTTCCAGGATGAGTCTGTCTGTTGTCTTTGTTTTTGCAGTCAGGCGGTGAAGGTCAAATAGTGAGCCATCCAGTCGGTATTTGATGTAGATGCCCAGGTCTAGATCCATCACAGTATGTCATAATACTTGGATGAAAAATAGGTTGAATAGTGCCAGAGCAAGGACACAGCCTTGTTTCATGCCATTGGAGATGTTGAAGCGATCGGAAGTCTCTCCACCAGATAGGACTTCCCCTGCCAGGTCAACATGAAAGAGCTGGATCAGTTTGATGAATTTTGCTGGGCAACCGAGCTTGCAAAGGATCACCCACAATGCATCCCTGTTCACTGTGTCGAACGCCTTTGTCAGATCTATGAAGACAATGTAGAGACTCAGGTTCTGCTCAAGGCATTTTTCCTGCATTTGCCTCATCGATGGTGCTACGATATGGTCTGAAGCCACATTGTGATTCAGGCAGGCTCTGCTCAGAAACAGATGATAGGAGTCTGTTGAGTATAACACGGGCGAGGATCTTTCCAGCAGTGGAGAGTAGTGAGATGCCTCTGTAGTTGTCACAGGCTGCTCGTGAGCCTTTGTTCTTGTATAGGGCTACGATGGAGGCATCTCTGAGTTCTGGGGACATGTCTTCCTCTTCCCATATGCTGGTCAGTACTATGTGGAATGCCTGGAGCGCCTTTCCATTTAAGGCCTTGTACACCTCGGTTGGGATCCCGTCTTTACCGGGTGCCTTGCCTGCACTCATTTGTTTAATGGCTTTTTGGACTTCCTCTATTGAAGGAGGGGCATCAAGTTGTTCAAAGGAGCGGTTTTGGGGGATCTGGTCAAGGGCGCTTTGGTCGACTGAAGAGGGTCAGTTGAGAAGCTGACTGAAGTGTTCTTTCCATCTGTTGCTGATGCCTTTTTTATCTTTTATGAGAGTATCACCATCAGAGGATAGCAAGGGAGTGGTGGTGGGTTTTGATGGCCCATAGACAGTCTTGAGGGCACTGAAAAATTGTTTGTAGTTTTTCATATCAGCAAACCGCTGGATTTCTTCTGCCTTTTTTTCCCACCATCGGTCTTGCATCTTCCTGATCTCACGCTGCACCGTGGCTTGGAGAGACTTGAATCTGTCCTTTTTAGGAGCAGAGTTTGGCTTATTTTGCCACTCCATAAAGGCTTTGTTCTTCTTGCTCAATAGGTCTTCAATAGCAGTGTTGTTCTCCTTGAACCAGTCCTGGTGGTTGCATTGTTTTGGGCCTAGGACTGCCTTTGATGTTTCCTTCACTGCGTCTCTGAACTGGTTCCATTTCTCAGTTGAGCTTCCAGTGAGTGGTCCCTTGGCAGATAGCTTGTTGTCCGAGCAGTTCTGGAATGTTTGCAAATAAGATGGATCTCTAAGATGACTCACGTTGTAAAATGCGCGAACTGTCTGGGCGCGTTTTGGATGGCGAGGCGCAATGCACATTTGAAGAGTCGCTCTAACCAATCAGTGATCTGTCCAGCATTCAGCTCCTCTCATGGCTCTGGTGATCTTTACATCCTGGATGTCTTGCCGGCATACAATGATGTAGTCAATGAGATGCCACTGTTTTGATCTTGGGTGCATCCACGTTGTTTTATATTTGTTCGCCATTCTGAACACAGTGTTCGTGATGGTGAGTTCGAACTCTGAGCATTTGCTGAGTAGCAGTAGGCCATTGTTGTTCATTTTGCCCACGCCTTTTAGTCCTAATGATTATTTATACAGTACGGTATTATTAGAAGCTGATTAAACTGGCATGGGGAGGAGAGGAACGATCACTGAGGTTTGGAGTCTAAGTGCCTAGGAGGGAAATAGGGATGGAGGTGGACTTGTAAAGGATTAGTTCCTGGGATCATTGATTTAAAGCCAGAAGGTTCTTTAGAGGCCAACTCATTCATTTAAAGATAACCTCAATAAGTCCAGGAAAAGGGAATTGAAAAACATTTATTAAGCATATTGCAAATAGCTTGAGTGACTTGACTGTAACAGAGGCAAGATTTGAGCCCCGTTTCTTGCACTCTAAATCCAAGGTTCTTTGCACATATTGGATTTAGGATGGTGGCATTCAAGTAGAAGTGCCAAGGAAGCCACAGAGAGAGGGCAGAATAAGAGAGATATTTAAATTACAAGCAGAGAAGAGAAACCATGAGAATGGTGGAGCTCAGTGATGGGGAACAAAAGATTGGAGCAGGAGGAGAATAGGGATGCTTTTTCAGGTCCCTCTAGTTCCTTGGGGATGGTTTATGAGGTCCCTTCCAGCCTGGAGTTCTGGTTTGAGAGCAACATTTTATAATTGTGTAGCAACCCAGAACAGACATGGACAAATGCTAGAAGAGCAGATGGAGGGTCTGGGCAATTAAATAGGCTCATATAAATAGGACTTTTTTAGTTAAACGCCAGAGGCAGATGGCGTTTTGCTTTTGTACTTCAGGGATCCATGATTTTCATCAGTGTTCTTGTCTCCACCCACACAAATTGATATCGTTCCATATAGGTGTTTTCTCTGAGTTGCTCTAGCTGATAAAATTCACCACCTGTTCTCCAAAACTCAGACTGTGATCTTCTTGGTATTTAAGCTATCTTTATTATCTTTGAAAAGAGCTCACTTTTTTTTTTCCTGATAGCCTTCTAGAGTTCAAGATCATCTTGACATTAGGTGTTAGAGTAGGGCTTTAATCCTAAAGATTTAAGATTTTTCTATACCTATTAAATGAACTAGATAGTCTCTGCATCCTGTATCCCATAATACCATATATTTTTTAGGGATTTCTCCCTATAAATTAGAATTCTTAAGTATGCCTGACTCCACTTTACTTAATTAAAATCAACTCAGCTCAGAAAAAAATTAATTTGCATGCTATCCACTACCCTGGCTTAGGAGTATGCTTTTTTCTGTGTCTCCAGCTTGCCATCAATTTTTAATTAAACTAATTTTCTCTCTTTCCTTATTTACCTCTTTCTCCATTGGAAAAAAAAAAACTCTTAAAACAAAGACATAATTCAAACAAAAAAATTAACCGATTTGGCCATTTTAGATGGTATAATCATAGAATCAGGATGTTAAGTGATCTGGAAACCATGTTAAATAAAGAATAGTTGAAGGAACTGGGGATTTTTGATCTGGTGAAGGTAAGACGGGGAAGGCATAATTTCTGCCTTCAAATATCTGAAGAACTGCTATGAAGGAGACAGAGAGATACAATTTATTCTGTATGGCTCCAGAAGGCAGAACCTAGATAGTGTATATATGTATATAATGTACTTAGATTTATTTACAGGTTGTCTCCTCCATTAGAATGTAAGTTCCTTGAGGGCAGGGAGTGATTTTTTTTTTTGTCTTGGTTTGGATCCTCAGAGTTTAGCACAGAATCTAGTGTGTGGTGAGTATTTAATAAATGCTTATTCACTGAGTGGTTAATAGAGAAAGTTACAGAGGTGGAATAAGAAAGACTTTTCTAACAAGAAGGTTTCTGAACAGAATTGACAGTCTTAAGAGATAGTCAGCTTCTTATTCCTGACTATGTTCTGGCAGAGTCCCTGTCTCAGAGGCTCTTAGCAGCATCCCTGTCTGGGCAGGAAAATTCTGTAGATGTCTTTTGCAGTGCAAAAAATGGGAAGCCAATCAACCTGGTTTCCAGATTGTGAGACATTTTTCTATTCAGTTCTTGTATCTGGTAGTCTTGTAATCAATGTGTTGAATGAAGTTCACTCAGAATGATATCTTATTTAGTCACCTCCACCATCAAGACTTGATTATATATTTTTTTCCAATTGCCTAAAGAAACAATAACTTTAACTTTCATTTTCTGACCTTTTGAGATCTAAATTCTTTCCTTCCTTCTCTCTCCTCACTGAGGTGGCAGGCAATATGATATAGATTATCTATGTGCTATCATGCAATAGATACTCCCATATGAATTATGTTGTGAAAGAAGACATATCACACATACAACAAAATACCAATGAAGGCATTAAAGGTAGAAATAGTATGCTTCAATCTGCAATCAGACTCCATCAGTTCCTTTTAATGGTGGTAGATAGCAAAACTTGCATTGCTGAGAGTAGTGAAGTCATTCACAGTTGGTCATCTTACAGTATTGATATTACCATGTACTGGTTTTGCTCATTTCATTCTGCATCAGTTTGTACAAATCTTTTCAAGTTTTCCCAAAATTCTCTTGCTTGTCATTTCTTATTGCATTATAGTATTTCATGCAATCATACCATAACTTGTTCATCCATTCTCCAATTGATGGGCATTTCCGTTGTTTCCTATTCTTTGCTACCACACAAAAAAAAGAGCAGCAATAAATATTTATGTATAAGTAGGTCCTTTTCAATTCTTTCCTTAATTTCTTTGGGATCCAGATCATAGAATGGTTGGATCGGTTCACAACTCCACTCACAGTGTGCTAGAGTCCCTGTTTTCCCACATTCTCTACAATATCATTTATCATTTTCCTTTTTTTTTGTAATAATAGCCATCTGAGAGGTGTGAGATAGTACCTCAGAGTTGTTTTAGTTTGCATTTTCATGTGACTATAACTTTCATTTCTTCATCTAAAAACTGCCTATTCATATCCTTTAACCATTTATCTTTTGAGGAATGACTTGTATTCTTATACATTTGACTCAGTTCTCTATATATTTGAAAAATTAGGCTTTTGTTAGAGATATTTGCTTTAAAATATTTTCCCAACTTTTTCTCCCTTGTAATCTTGGTTGCATTGATTTTGTTTGTGAGAACTTTTAGATTTAATTGTATTCAAAATTATCCATTTTTTTAAATTTCATAATGGTTTCTATGTCTTGTTTGGTCAAAAATTCTTCCCTTACCTATAAGTCTCACAGGTAAATTATGCTTTATGCTCCCTTAATTTGTTTATAGTATCACTATCCATTTTGACTTTATCTTGGTATATGGTGTGAGTTGCTGGTCTATGCCTAGCTTCTGCCATACTGTTTTCCAGTTTTCCCAGCAGTTTTGTCAAATAGTGAATTCTTATCTCAAAACCTGAATCTTTGGGTTTGGCAAACACTAGATTATTATTGTCATTCATTTCAGTGTATTGAGTATCTAATTTAGTCCTCTCTTCACTCCATCCTCTAAGCAATACTAATATTTCTAAAATTGAGGCATGTTATGGTCAAAATAGAGTAAACTGAGGCACCAAGTTCTAAGTATGATCAATTTATTAGTAAATTGAGAGTCACTACAAATAGTCTCAACTTCCCTAGCAAAAGGCAAGATCCTGAGGTGTGGAATAGCTACCCTTTTTATAGTTTTTAGGGATGTGCACAACAAAGAATGGGACTTTGTAGGAAGGGAGCATGCTATGATTGGTTAGAAATTAGGAATGAGAGGCTAGTAACAACCCCTTCCTTCCCTCCTTTGCCTAAGAAATGTTCATTGAGTCAACTTGCAAGGTTAGAGAGAGTGGACCAGCCTCTTTTGGATAAAAAATTAGATATCCTTCAAGAGTAATAAATAGATTTCCTTGACATAGGAACAGAACAGTGATTAATAGGAGCAATAGATTTCAACACCTAACACATTACAAGACAGTTGAATTTCCGAACTAAGTCCAGAAATAAAATGTGTGGAGTGAAATTCTGGGGGGCTTGTACCCCCAAAATCACTCTAATGAGCTGACAGGAGACTTGATGCTGGCTTTATTCAGAGGTATGGAGGGTGGGGTATAGAGTGAAGAACACTGTCTGGACCTAGACAATATCATAACAAGGGGAAGTGGGGTAAGGGGGAGGCAATACTACCTGGGCATAGGTAGCATGATCACAGGGGAGGGGGGAGGGGAGCAAGGATGAGAGAGAGAGACTGGCTCCACAGTCTGAGGTCTCTGAAGCAGTGGGCATTGAGGTCTAGGTTTATTCAGATTTTACAGGGATCCAACACAAGGCTATCTCCACTTTCCCATCCTCCATATCCTCCTTCTTCTATCTTCCTTCTTGTCCTTAGGTTTGCATTTTTTTAGCTGAATTAGTTTTAGGCCTGTCCAAAGATTTATCAGATTCAGGAAACATTTTTTGAAACATTATTCGGGCCATAGCATTGCAACATTTCTTGGGACATGTAGTCAAGATTATAACTTGTAAATTTTGAGATTTCTCTCATAGGTCACCCCTAAACTTCTTCCCATGGGAATAGAAGAAAAGGGAGGACAGTCTTTTAGCCACATTTGAAAAGGAGTATATTAAAGCCTATATTAATATATATGCATAAAGCATATATATGGGGAGGGGGTTTCTTCTACTCTTCACAAGGAGAGATTGATATCTCCTAGTGGAGAGCACCGAATTACACTATTTTTCAATAGGAAGTTGCCAATCTATGATTACTAATGCTAATCAATTGGGAAATTATGCACAAATTTCATCCCCCACACAAAGAATGATGACTTAGATAGTTATAGGACAAAATCAATGAACTGTAAATAGGATCCATTTTGAAAAGACAGAATCAATATGATTATTTCAATTCCTCTCTTTAATCAATGAGACACACTTCATAGATTACTTATTTATAGGCTGATTCTCTAAGACTTTTAATATGATCATTAATAACAGTATGTACTAATATCAGCTTTTTCTGATTTTAGAACAAGATTTAATACAGAAACTAATACAAAGTTTAAAAAGGATTGGAAGGCAGAGGGCAATAAATGCCCGTTTGCAAAGAATAGTTAATAGGCCATTTCCCTGCAATTAAGTGAACAAAGAGGAGGGATTCCATCAGGGATTACCTGAGGGAGATAGTTGTCTTTCTGCTATTAGTTGGATCTTATGTAGGTTTGTCTTAGTTTCTACTGACCAGTTAATGCAAGAACAAGAAGACTGATTAATCATAGCACTAGTAATAGTAAAACTATCTAAAACTATGGACTAATTTTAGCGGGGAGATTTATATATCATCAAAGTAACCAAGAAAACTCAGCAAACAAAACCATGAAACAAAACGCCAAAGTAACACAATATTGATATCAATCTTAACTAACATCATCTCTCCTTGTAACCTGGTAACCCATTCATGATATCTCTCTTATCAGCACACTTCATCTTGGATCCCCAGTGTCTCATGTGGTCATCTGGTCCCTGGAAACAGCTTGGACATTCCGGAATAAACCTCATTCTCAGGGTAGCTGAAGGAGGCTCCTCTTCAATAAATTTGTTTCTCTAGTTACAAGACACTCGCAGAGATTTTTTGAGTAATTCTACTAAAATCTGCTAGTACAAGACTCAGTACAATTTAGTTATAACGTCTTAAATTTTGCTTTTCCAGCTGAAGTGGGGAACTTCATAAAGCGAGTCCAGACACCCAGAAATGCAATTATTGGAACCCTGATTTATTGATTAAAAAAAAAAAGAATAAAGAATGTACCAGCTGGGACAGCCTTCCCTAATGGAAGCTGTATCAGACTGACATTATAGGATAGTTTATATAGGTTACAAGATACAAAGTTATTTCCTTTCACATAAAGGTTCTAGTTTGAGAATCAGAAAAACAAAACACCTTATCACAAACACAGGTATGTGTAGTCAGGGACAATACTTAGGTTATTCAGGGGTTGTTGACTTTCACAGGTACTTATTCACTTATCCCAAGTTAGCTAAGTGTTATCTTGCATTCCTTCCCAACCTCTTTGATATTCCTGAAGTTCCTTTGTTTCTTGACCTTCCTAATTCTCATCCTTGGGCTAGTTAGACTTGAGTCTGCCGCCCACATAAGCTGTTTGACCTCCTGGGGGGACTGGGTCTATTTCCTAAAATTGCAGGAAGGGATTGATCTGCTTTCTCTACTTCAATCTTATTATCTTCCCTTATTCAGGCTACTTCTCAACCACTAGTTCATGTTATGGCTTTAATCCTATTAATAATAGAGCTTTAAGAAGAACATCAAATTAGGAACCCATAAATCACTTGAAACTTCAGAGAATTTAAATTTTTATGTACTCCCTGCTCTTTCTATCTTTATCTAAACCCTGCCCCTGTTATAGATACTGCCAATAACAGGCTAAAGGAGGAGTCTTCAAAAGAATCTATGAGGATCTGAATTATAAAATTAGTCCTTTTTGTTAAAGATTGAAGATTTACCCAAGTAGACATGTAAGCTATGCTGAGTGCTTTTCTTGTCATTGACTCCATTGATTAATAACTATTCAAGACTAATATTCCCTTATTTCATTCTTTATTTCAGACTTTAGCATTAAAAGGGAAAAAACTCCATTTTACAGTTTACTTTACACTTGCTCTGTGATATGTTAGCAAATTGTTAGGTTGTTATATTTGAGAAATCCAAATAACAACTGAGCAATAAAAAAATTAAAACATTTTAAAACTACCACAGAAGGAAGAACTCTGACAATTTTTTTTAAATTAAGCATTCAAAACAAAACTGAAAATGTCTGGTTTGTGCAGAGGGTAAACAAAACAATTTTATATAGAAAGTCCTAAATCCAAATTTTAGAATTTATTATTAGAATAAGCTCAAAGCTTGTATATCCCATTAAAATAATTTACATCTTGACATAAACAATTGTCTGATCTTGTTATTTTCTCAAAATTTTCCACTCCAGCTAATTCTCCCTTAGGAGATTGAGGTACTTTAGGGATCTAATCCTAAACATAAAAACACAGCTCTCAGCACTCTGTTAAGTAGATGATTTTTATCCCTAGGTTCGTTGACCACACAAATGGACTTGAGTAAAAGAAGCTTACTTGGCTTCAATTGTAACCCACCACAAAAGATTTGGGATGGCATATATTAAGTCCTTAAACTCAGACTGTATACAGAGCAATGTATCTCAAGTGAGCTGTCTTTTTGTAATTGCCAGCATTTCAGGATATGTTCTACACACAGGGGTTATTCTCAAATTTAAGAAATAATTCTAAGTAAAATTCAGTTTCTCTTTGAGATCATACAAGATAGTTTGTAAGTTACTGTCCTGAAAAAAAAGGTTACTGCCAGGGGCAGCTGGGTAGCTCAGTGGATTGAGAGCCAGGCCTAGAGACAGGAGGTTCTAGGTTCTAGGTTCAAATATGGCCTCAGACATTTCCCAGCTGTGTGACCTTGGGCAAGTAACTTAACTCCCATTGCCTAGCCCTTAGTATTGGTTCCAAGACAGAAGGTAATGGCTGTTTTTTTGTTTTGTTTAAAGGTTACTGTCCTCTAAGATAACTGATGGGATGGCATGGACATTCTTTTCCTTATAATCTGTCAGGATTAAAATTATCTTGAGAGACTGATTTTTGAGTCAGAATGTCAATTTATTAATTATATCCATTTATTGGTTAGTTCAGCATCATTACTAATAAAGAGATAAAGGTCTTCATGATTGTCTCTAGTGAGTAGGGAAAACCTAGAAGCTGGGTTAGGTCTCAATAGAGATCTCATTATTCAGCCCTTCTCTTGAACATCCCAAGACATCTTTAATTGACAAACAGATAATTAAGAGATGGTCCATCAAACTCTATACTGATATCATTGAGAAACATTCCTTTTTTTAAAAACCATGTAGCATTCATTACTTCTTGATTCTAAGATGTAAGGTAAGGGTTAAAAAAAAGAAAAGAAATCAACAGGGCAAAGTTTAAAAACTTTGAAAGAATCCTTGTCTCCTTAGAAGATGGGATTTGGTTCAAAAGCATCAAAACAGGTCCTCCAAACCCAAGCACACAGAATAACGCAATATAAGTAGGACAGGATAAAACATCCTGGGTTCTGGCTCATTTCTGGTCAGTTTTATTTGCCATTTGGAACAGTCAAGCACTCAGAAAAGATCTACCTTATTCATGGGGTTTTCTTAGCCAAACTCAGAATTAATCAGGTGAGAAACATTGCTTTTCAGAAAGGAAATAGCACAAAGAAGAAACTGAATCAAGAGGATTCTACCTTAGTACATACTAAGGTCACCCCCTCAGCTTTTCCCAGGCACAGACATCCATCTGCATCAGTTCTCAGCCTAGCCACCCTTTGAGCTGCTAGTGGTATTTCCCTCAAATGGTAGATCACTGATCATTTGGACAATTATACCTGAATTCAAAACTCAAAGCAGTATCATATTATAGTCCCTTGATATTTCACTTCAAATAGCATGGTTTTTCTAATGAAATTTTGGGGCTGAAAATAGCTATTTTTACTCTCATGTTGCAATAATTTAGTCAACAATAAAAAGGTTACCAAACCTTCAAAAAAAGCCCCAATGATGTAACATCTTTTTCTTTTTCTCATACAATAAGCAATTATTATTCTTTCCTTTTAAAATATATTCCATTAAGTATTTGATAGGTTTTAACATTAGGACAATAGCCTCTAATAATTTGTTTAATAATGTCTGGTATCCACATCAAAAAAGAGTTAAATTCTTGAATGATAGTTGTATCATCCTTCTAATGGTTTACAATATAAAAAAATTGAAAAAAATAATATGTATAATATCATGAATTTAATACATCTTCTTTCTAATCTTTGAAATTACTTTCATACCAGTTGTAAAACAAATCTGTCTCTCTCCATGGGAAGAGTGATAAAAGGTCCCTGTAACATGTTTTTAATTTCCTTAAAAAAAAAGATGTTGACCCCAAACTCACTAGAATATTCCAAAACTCACTAGAATATCCCCACTTTTATAAAAGACATTATTGAGACCATAGTTTGGTAATTCACAGTAGTAAACTTACATTTTAGTTACACACTCAGTTTCTCATTAGTTTACAGTGTTATAACATTCTATAATCTAAGGGAAAAGATTCCCTTTTCTTCTTATCTGTTTTTCTCTCTGTACTCCCTAAATCTGGTCAGACCTTATTAATATAAATAGAAAAAGAGACTGTTTTTCTGATGATTTAAAGAATCACTCAGCAAGGTTTACATTCTTTTTCACAATAAAAAAAGGTAGTTGACAAGACACAGAGAGACACAAAGAAATGTTTACAGGCTGGGTTTTTCCTTCTTAACTCTGTAGGCACAAATTTATTAAAAGCAATCTCAGTGAAATGTACTATTGCCACCATAAGACAGACACAAAAGCAATAAATACCAATGACAAAGTTCAAAAAAATAAAAAGAAAAAAAGAAATCGGTGTTCACAGCCCCTTCTCAGGCCAAGTATAGGACCTGTCCAGATTTGATAGACATTATATTAACTTGGGTAAGCATGTCCCTGGGTAATAACTAGAGAGATTTCCCTTTTTATTGAGCTTAATCTTTTCCAGCTGTATTGTTAGCTACCAGTCTTTTGTCGGGGAAGAATCCAATCTACCAATTAGTTGCCAACTCTGGTGGTTACTTGTGAGGTGGTTCTCCCCCAACCTCTTCTGAGAGTAAAAATGTTTCCTAAGCACCCTGGTCCCCAAGAGCTACTCCAGGCTCCCCCCCAGTCCCCCAAATCTCTTTGTGGTTGCTAGTTCTATAGTTTCTATATATTTTGTGGTTGTTACTGTGATAGTCAAAATAAAGCAAACTGAAGAACAAAGTTCCAAGCACAAACAATTTATTAGTGTGTGGATAGCATTTTCTCCCCAGAACCCATTTACCCAGCATTCCACTTGTGTGCTTACAGTGCATGGGAACCTGCATAATCCTACGGAACATAAAGTTTTGCTCTTTTTCCCTGAACAAGGATGCTGAAGCTGGCTGAGAGCCAGCAGGAGAATTTACACACGTGGTCATACTTTAGTTAGAATATTAGGCTATGAACTTCCATTTTTTAATTTCTTCTATTTCAAGTGATTATTAATAAATGTTATGAAAAATAATACTTGGAATTATTGATATTAATGTAAATCTTACATTAGTAAAGTGAGAATTTAACAATAAATAAGATTATAGCTTCCCTAGCAAAACTTAAGTCTCTGAGGTAGGGAATAACTATCCTTGTTTTATAATTTCTAGGGAAGTATACAACAAAAACAGAACTTTGTAGGAAGGAAACAAACTATAATGAGTTAGAAATTGGGAACAAGGGACAAGCAACAACAGCCTCCTTTCCTCCTGTGCCTAAGAAATGTTTATTATTTGAGTCTGTTGAAAGGTTAGAAAGAGTGGACCAGATTTCTTTAGGTAAAAAATCAAACATCCTTCAAGGGTAGCAGATTTCCCGGACATAAGAATGGAACAATTACATTTCTAAACCTAACTCATGGGGCAGCTAGGTCCCACAGAGGATATAGACAGGCCTGGCTTTGAGGTCCTGGGTTCAAATCTGTCCACAGACACTGAGTAGCTGTGTAGCCCTGGGAAAGTCACTTAATCCTATTTGCCTAGCCCTTACCCTTTGGCGTTAGAGTTGTTCTAAGACACAGTTAGGATTTAAAAAAATAAATTACAAATTACAAACCAGCTGAATTTCTGATCTAAGCTCAGAGACAAAGGATCAGGACTCAGGCAGTTATAGGGCAAAATAAATTAATTGTAAAAAAGGATTAATTTAAAAAGACATAGAATTAATCTGATTTCAGGTAGTGGGTAGCCTAGCTGGGCATGGAGTCAAGAAGAGCCGAGTTCAAATCCAGATTCAGAGCCTTATCACATCTATGATTCTGGATATCACTTAACATCTGATTGCCTCAGTTTTCTTAAATGTGAAATGAGGATAAGAATAGTGTTAACCTTCCAGGGTTGTTGTAAGGCTCAAATGAGATATCTGTAAATATTACTTAACAGTGCCAACACATAAGTAGGTACTTAATAAATGCTTATTTCTTTGTGCTATTCCACTATTTAAAAACTTTGACTCCGTATTTTCTATGGAATATACCCTTCTGATTCTGGTGGAATGGATGTCTTTATGCTGGCTTTACTTTTTAATCTTATTTCGCATGACTCTTCTTAAATTGTTCCAACTCCCAGACAAATTGAACTATTTTTTGCTTCCTTATCTTTTCCTGCTCTAATCTTGGCTTCAGCCATTTTCCACTCTTAGGAATCAGCATCACAGAGGAGATGCAGAATGCATGAGCTTTAGTTATAAAGTGTCTTAGAAAGTTATAAAGAGTGTCTTAGAAAATTATTGTAAGTGAAGTGCTTGAGAGATGGAAAATATTTCTCTCTCAGATTTATCTCCTTTCAATTTCTTGGAGAATTTCTCCTGGACTCTCCTGACTTCATCTCCCTATACTTTGTATCATTAAAAAAAAAAAGGCTTGAACTGAATTGCAGCACCCCTTTTCATTTAAGGTTAACTTACCACACCCCCAATTCCCCCCAGCTTCCAGCAGAGTCCTACGCACACGTTAGTACAACGGATAACATTATTGTAGGGGGAACCAGAGGGCCTTGGGTTTAAATCTTCCTATTCTTGTTACTAGCAGTGAGGACCAATGTCCTCTTTGAAAAAATGAAGGGATCTGCGTTATGTCCTCCCTTCTCAGATCAATCTTTTGGCTTCCTTCCACAATCAGCTTATACTCTTATTTTCTGCATGAAGCTTTTCTTATTCTCTTTAACGCTAGTGCTTTCCCTCTGGATATATATGTTCATGTCAAGTCATCTAGCATTACCGACTATTATGTGTCAAGTCCTAAGTCCTGGTCATGTTACCTTGGCCTGTGATCATCATTGGTCGGTGAGCTCCCTGAGGGGAGGGACATGTTTTTTCTCTTTCTTTGTATTCCCAGTTTTTAGCACAGTGTCTGACACGTAAGAGAATAAAAGTTCATTTATTGATGATTTCAAAATTCTCTCCAGTTAATCCTGTCTGCACATAGCTGTTTGTAGGTTTTCTCCCCATTAGGCTGGGAGGTCCTGGAGAGCAGTAATTCCTCCTCTCCATCTCACCCGTCCTCCTTCCCCCCATCCCCAGCGCTTTCCACAGGGTCTGCTGTACATAGCAGGTGATCAATGAACGTGCCTTGGCTCTGAGATTATCCCCAGTTCACCCGGTATCTCGTTTGTTGTTTCTAAGTTATTTCGTTTGGTTAAAGCCGAAAGAACTTTTCCCTTCTCAGTGTACCTTCGAGAGGGAGGAAGGGAGAGAATTTGGAACTCAAAGACCAAAAAGAATGGTAAATTGTCTTCCCGGTCTATAGCAAATATCAGGCGCTTAATATAGGAGCCTTGCGAGGCCTAAACTGAATGACGCACTAGAAAATAACCAAGCCAATTCCTGTCCCAGCATGCCTCGGAGAGGCTCGAGAGCGGCGCTGCGTGTGCGCTGGGACATGCGCGTACGTACACACTGCAGTCCTTGGCGGGGGCGCGCACGTGACTCTTCGTGCTGTGGGGCCTGCGGGCGACTGGCGAATCAGGCCGGGGGCGGCGCCGGGCGTGACGCGCAACTGGGCGGGGTGCAGGGCGGTGGCGGCGGCGGCGGCAGCGGCGGCGACTACGACGGAGGGAGGAGGCGGAGAAGCGGGAGGCGGAGGCGGAGAGTCGTTCATAAATGGCGCCGAAGCAGGACCCGAAGCCCAAATTCCAGGAGGGTGAGTGCGGGCCGCCAGTCCCGGGTACCAGTGGGGGCGGGGGAGGCTGGGGGAGTCCGGGACGGGGATCCGGGGTGGGAAGGAGGAAAAAGCTGGAGGAGGCCCCGGTCGCGCCCCTACTGCCCCCCCCTTTCCCCCTTTGCCACCGAGGCTCTGGAGGCTGCAGGTGGGGGTTGGGAGGAAGCCTTTCGGCCCATTTTGGGGAAGAGAAAGCGGAGGCTCAGTCGGGGGGAGGGGCCCTGGACTAGATATTTGAGGGGAGGGGTCCGGAGCTCGAGCCCCTGAGAGGGTTGGGGGAGGGGCCCAGAGCGGGGGTGGGGTGGCCTAGAGCTCAATCCTCTGGGCGAAGGGGAGGGGCCCAGAGCTAGATCCGCGGGGAGGGAGTAGGGGGAGCTTGGAGGAGGGAAGAGTCGGACCTGTGTTTTCCCTTCGGACTGGGAGCTTCTGGCTTTTCGCTCTCTGTGTCGGCGCTTTGGGAATACCCTTGTTCTGGCTATTGTCATCACTATTGTTAGTGCCCTCCTTTGTGCTTGTTGACTTCACCTCAACTGAAATCAACCCCGGCCTTACGTGATTTTTTAAAAGCGCGATCCTGGCACCCTCACCCCCGACGCTGTCCCTGGCAGCCTGAAGGCCAAGAGCTCCCGATCTAGTCCAATCTTTTAAATTTTTTTACAGAAAGGGACACTGAGGCCCAGAGGGGACAGGCTCCCTCCCTTTGTGATTTGTCGCACCCGGCTATTCTTAGGCTCTTATGTCACTATCTCTGGGCGCTGGATGAGAGTGTAGGGGGTCGCCTAGGCCGTCGCCTCTTTTGAAAGATGAGGAAACAAACTCGTTTGGGAAGGGATTTGCCCCATGCCTCCCAGGTTGGTGTAGGAAGGGTCTTTGACCAGATTGCACCTAGGCAGTGGGGCCTCCCCCTTTCTCCCTTTTGGATGGGGGAGGACGTCGACGGAATCGAGCTGGTTGTTGTGGGAGAAAGGGGGGGAGGGGAAAGAGCCCGAGACAGGAAATACTGAACAATGCAAGGGGAGGGGGAGGGGCTCTGAGACGGAACCTGATAATTTGATCCTCTCCCAGGCCCCTAGAGGAAGTCAACCTTGGGTAAGGCAGGTTTCTTCTCCTGGTCTTTTGAAGGGGAGTCTGAGAGCGCCTCCGAACTGTGCCTGGGTTCTCTTTCCGCCGCACAATGCTGCTTCCTAACATGGCGGCCTGAGACACACCTCGAGCTGATGGGGGAGCAATTGTTAGGGCTCTGATCCAGCATTTTAAAACCAGTCTTTGCCTTGGTGTCTTTGTGCAAGAGACCGTCATCTCTTACTTCCCATTAAAAATCCTACTTTGTATTGCCTGGTTTTCAAGTCTATTCTTTTAACTATAAAACCTTGTGAATGTGGTTTTTTCTGAAATGTAAACTGTCAAAATTCACGTAATTTTACTTTTGTCTGTTTCTTTTTGAAAACATATTGGACTATATTGTATATACATTATCTTATAAGTTACCAACCATAATAGATATTCCTTACTTCAGTGTGGTTGTATCACTACAGTGTACTACAGAACTACAATCTTGCTTCCAGAATAGAATTGATTTTGGTATATGCTATACAGAAGAAATTTGAGACGGTATTAGCATCCGCTTCAGGGCCTGAGATTTGTGGGCAGGATGTAAAAGAAGGGTAAGGAAGGTTTTCGTTTTGAAGAAGCTTATAAGTGCAATACTTAGCTTGTAGAAAGTGCTGCATGTATACCAGAAGTATAGTATGAAATGTGAGGTGAGGCTAGGAGATCCAGGGTGGTCGGGAAGGAAGGTTCTGAGGAGGATGGTGATAAAACCGGTTAAACGGGACAGCTGACATTTACATATTCTTTTAATTGACCTAGCCAATTTGTTTCTTATAGCCACTCAGTAATCTAGATGAGGGAGAGGAATGGGACATGGATTTATAATGGATGAGGAAAGAAATTTTCTCTTATAATTGGAGGTCTGTGCTGTCTCTAGAAAACTTACAGGCTCAATGATTTTCTCACTCACACAGCTAGAATGTGCCAGAGGTAGAACTTCACTTCCTGCCTCTTAAGGCCAGCTCTGACCACTATCCTATGCTGTCTTTATGAGATAGATCTTTTCATTGTTGTATTACATTTGTTAGAATAGAAACTTCTTGAAAGTTTGTTTCTTTTTTTGTATTTGTATTCCCATTTCCTACTGAATAATAACCTGTATATACCTGTTATTTAGACTACCTGTCTAAGGGGTGAACTTGCTAGCTGGTAAACCTAGGTTCTTATCCAGGGATGTTAGCTATAGCTATGTGTTCACTTAACTCCAAGGTGAGTGTCCCCTGGCACATTGGTAAGACAAGTTGTAGGTCATTGGTATTTCCTTACACATCAGTGAAATCGAACACTTGGAGAAGGAAAGTGATGTGCCTATTGGCCACATAAGCTAAGTAAATGAGAGTTTCAGGATGTACCCTCATCATCATGCCCAGGGCACTACTGTTGTTCCTTTATGTGATGATTAGAATATAGGTAGTGGGAGGTTTGGGCAGTGAGTTAATAAGTAAGTCTTAATGAAATACTAGATTTACATATTAAAGATTTTTGGATTCAACAGGTCGTTTTTAATTGGAATTAAGGATTTATGGATTATCCTTACATCAGTATTTGAACCAGGGCACCAGGACCAAACTATACAAAAGGTTTTGAAAGCCAAGCAGAATAGTTTATATTTGTCATTATTTATAATCAAAAACTCCTCTCATAAATTAGTCTTGGGGCAAATTTTTTTGAGAAAGCATTATTGTTTAAATTTACGATGAGACAATTTTACAAGAATATCTTTTTTGGAAAGTGGAATCTTTTAATGTCATCTTAAATCATGGTAGCAGAGAGATAGTGTGAGCATAATGTAGTGCTAACAAACATGCTAAAGCTGGGGACTTAAAAGGTTCCTAATTCTTTTAAAGTTAAAAAAGAGTTTGTATCTTCCTTAGAACTAAAAAGAGGAGGCATTGCTTGACAAAAAAAAAATAGATGTATATGTAAACTATACCTTTCATGTTTCTATCAGTTTTTTCTTAGGAGGTGGACATTCACAAGTTATTCTTCAAACATTAATTCTGTAGCTATAGATATTATCTTGGTTTTAATTAATTTGCTTTTCATAATTTCATGTAGGCCTTAACTTTTTTTTCTTTTTTTTTTAAACTAACCATTCCCCAATTGATGGGGGTATACAGTTTTATAACTCTAGGCATAGTTCCATATTGCTCTCCAAAATGATTGGATCATTTCATAGTTCCACCAGCTGTGTATTAGTGTCCCTATTTTTCCACACCTTTCCCAACTTGTCATTTTGTCTTTTGATCATTTTAGCCAATCTCAGAATTGTTTTGATTTGCATTTTTCTAATTATTAATAGTTTAGAGAATGTTTTTAAATGCATAAAATACCTAAGATTACAAAGGAAACCAAGGGGGTTAGTTGGAGGTTGGGATATAATTTTTTATCCAATCCAAGTTCAAGAACCTCTAGAAATCTATTCAGATTGTGGCCTGGGATCATTGGACCCAGGATTAAGAATCTTCTCTCTCTTGTCTTGATCTACCAGGGAATTTTGAAACAAGGACTGAATCAAGAATGAATAGAACAGGGTTGGAAATGCTAGGTTTCACCTCTTATCTCCAACTGAGTTTAGGCTCCTAGGTCTTATGTAGTTCTTTCTAGAACTGTTGAGCTTTGGAAATCCTGTCTTGTGAATTCAGATGGAATGGAGCACCTTTGCAAAAAAAAATATGAAAAAAGCAAAAATAATTTCTAAGTTGAAGGGCTTTAGAAGATGATGAAGTTTCAATATATAGTGTACATTAAAATGCTTCACATTTAGGTCATAATCATGGGAAGGACATGGTTTCTGCCCACTTAAATTGTAACATCTGGTATTCAAAACGTGCTCCCATTGTTTTGTTTATTTCATTGACTGCTGTATGTCTTGAGTTTTCCTGTAATAGAAAAACCTGTTCATTTGTTAATATGTTTGAAATTTGACCCCCAAATGCTGATATTCCTCTTAATTCACTCAACTTTATGATTTTGTTGCTAGTATAGTATAAGACTTGGGTATATTGTTAGTTATTTTATTTCATTGTTTCTTATCCTAGAGCTATATGCATATGGATTAATTGAATACTTTGAAATATTTTACAGGTGAACGTGTATTGTGTTTTCATGGACCACTCCTTTATGAAGCAAAGGTAGGAAACTTTTTTCCTTTTACCAGGTTCCTGAGAGCTACTTTTAATTAGATAGAGTTTTACTTCTGAGTTCTCTCTCTACCTCTTGCTTAGGTAGGTTAATTTTCTTTACTGTCACCATACATTTACTTAACTTCTTCCCTTCCAGTGTGTGGATGCTTATTAAGCCCTTGCCAGGCTACTGAAGGAATAGCCACCTTAGAAAGAACTATAGGAATTGTAAAGGGTAGGCCTTGCAGTTAATTATTCATATGTAGAAAAAGCACATGAACTGTCTTGAAAGAAGGCTGCTGTCTTTTGTGCTTTATTTTTCAGGTTACAAGTCAGTTTAGATTTTAGCTGCATAAGGTCATGTTATTTTACAAACATGTGAGGTAAGCATTTCATTATAATAGGTCAAATATAAAGGCTGATAATGAAAAATTTTTAGCATTATATTGGACTTTTTATTTTATGTGTGTAGATTTAGTCATTTTGTGAACTATTTTTGTCTTATTTCCAATTCAATGTCTATTTTCTCTATCTTTTAGTTCACCCTTTTTATGCTCAGTGGAAAAAATGAATTTTAATAGTAAACTTTAGTGAATCTCATATGTTTACTCCCTTCAACAGTGCAGATTGTAAGCCATTAATGAATTTTCATCCTATGTGATTTTTGTCCACATACTTCCATATAGCTTCTCTAGAGGACCTACCAAAAGAGGAAAGTTCATCTGATTTGAAGTCTTCCTTAGGTATTTGGACTGTTCACATGTTATACCTTGCTCTTGAAACATGGCTGGCTGATCTCCTTTCTAGTCACAAATGACCGTGTTAGTATCTGTTGAACCACTTCTAGCATGCAAATCATCACTGGTAATATTATAGTCCAGTTATATCCACTTAGGCCATCATTGCCTTTTGGGTCACCTGCAGTTATGATTCTTCTGGGATTGTGCTGTTCCTTGATTTTTATCTGTTTAGCACTGCCAGGAGAATATTAGTGTGGCCAGGTTGCTCTTTGGAACAGAGAGTAGGTGGGGATCATTAGAAGTGCTGTGTGCATGTTCCTGAATGAAATTGATCTAGCTCCTTTTCTTCTATTCACCCCAGGGCCCTGGATCATTGCCCATCTGCAGTGCCCGTTCCAGATGTATGTATCTATTGTTTAGCTAATTTGATGGACCACCAACACTATGTCATCATATGGGCAATGGGTATTCTGCATCCTTTTGGTTTTTCCTGTGTAAATTGCTTAGACCAATCTCTTTTGAGTAGCTCTCGATTTCATGAAGCCAGGTCCCTTTAGTGAGCCAGGGATTGATGTGTGAGCATGGAGTCATCTATAGACTGGGAGTCCACCTCCCATAGGGCATACCTCCTGTGTTTGGCTTTTATACAGGGAACATTTCATGATAGTTGTTGACCCTCAGTAAACATGTTGCTTCCTGTTTTATTCTTTACTTAATGTTTACACTTTGGACTTTTGAACAGAAGTCTTTGTGAATACACTCTTTTAAGGACTCTTTGTGTGATAACATTTATGGTGGAAACCTTATTGGGGAGGATATTAAGACTTTTGTACTGTCAATTTGGTCAATGAGGATAGGGAAGAGAGCCTTATGGTCTTCAAAGTATTGAGTTGCTGGGGTGATTGTGACTGCGATCATACTCATTTGCAAAAGTTTCTCATATATCATCAAAGACATTGAACCATTCTTACAGAGATTTTATAGATGAGAAAATAGGCATGTTAGTCTGGAGTTGCTTACATTTTCTTGCTTGAGGTATTTTTGTTGTTTAATAACATTTTTGATTCTTTGGAATCCTTTTTTTTCCTCTAGTTACCTTGAAAATAATTTTTTAAAACATTTGAATTTATTTTGTCTCTATCCACTATTTCTTCTTTTTGTAATTGGTTCAGTTTTTTAAAGTGGTCTAATCTTTAAAATTTTGACTTCTCAGTTGCCATTTTCTTCCTACAGCATCATCAGGTCCTAGAATCTAAATGTGCTTTTCCCTACCATTGTTAATAGTGAGAAGTGATATAAAAACACTGAGAGTCCTATCTCACTTCACTCTGTTTATTGTCCCAGTGTTTCTTGCTTACAGTGCTTCTGGGATCCTTGGGTTCATTTGGGCTTCATTGCTGAACTTTTCTGTACTATCCTGTTCCTAGCCATTCCCTTTTGCAGTTTAGTGAGGTGAGCTTGCTCAGAATCCTTAGTTTCTTTCATGGTGTTTTGCACTTGAGCTTACATTCTAAGGTGATGGTGTCCTTGGATACTGTGCCTGAGCCTTATTGTTTACCAACATATATTAATTACATGCCTGTTACATACAAGGCACTATGAGGTGCTGAAGAGACCTTCTCTCATTGAGTTTATACTAAGAAAGGGGAAAGGAATGTTCACAAATAACTGATGCAAGGGAGACTGTTAACTGCAAAAGAGGGATCTATTTGAAGTACAGTAGAAATTTGAGGAAGGGGAGCTGGGAGTGGGGGTTGGGGGGAGAGTAAAACAGGGAGGAAGGTGAGTGTGTATGCGTTTTCTTTTGGGGTTGGGAGTCCAGGAAAGACTGAATGGAGGTAAGTATACCTGAACAGTAGGGAATTTCAACAGGCAGAGATTGTTCAGAGGGTGAGGAATACGTAGGCATGGGAAATGGTTCAGAATAAAGACAGGAGAAAGAGAGGCTTGGATTAGAATAGGAGGTAAGAGTGAATTGTCTGGCTTGGGTAGATTGCTTTTGTGAAGTAGAATTAATTTGGTAAGTCTGAGATAATAGATAAGAATGGCACAATGATGCTGAAGGACAGATAGGACTGGGACAGAGAGAAGAGGAACTTCTAGTTAGGAGAGTATTGTAGACTTTAGGACCTTGAAGGTAGAGCAGATAGATGCCAGCATTAGTGAATTCTTAGGTGAGGCTCCTCTGCTCACTGCAGTAGAGTGGAAATGAGGTTAGGTAGGAGCCAAGTTCAGGTATGAGAATAGGTAGCTTAGAAGACCTTTCAATGTAAATAAAGTTTAAAGAAGGTATTATGGCCTCTACTTCTTCCCAGCACCATTCCTACTATATTCCAAAGTGAAATAGAATGGAATATTGGGATTTAGGTTACTGCTTCCTTTGATTAGTACAGATGTTAAAAAAAAATCCTTATTTCAATTGTGCCTACAAATATACACCTATATAACAAGCTACAACTATAAAGCCATAAGCATGGATGTTTTCATGTGAAACTTCTGAAAATCAGTAACATTAGCTTCCATACTTAATGCCTAGTAATAGTCTCTCTTTCAAAGACTGCAGGCTTTTAAATAATTTAGAGTCTTAAAAAGTAATCTTTCTGAGTCAATTGTTTTCTTCTTTGTTTCAGTGTGTTAAGGTTGCCATAAAGGACAAGCAAGTGAAATACTTTATACATTACAGTGGTTGGAATAAAAAGTGAGTATTGGAGCTCTGCCCACAAGGCTTTAACTTTTTTTTTGAACCAGAATAAAGTTCATAAGAGAGTTTGGGTCATGAACTGGCACAAGCTTGAGTTGCTAAACTTGTTTTTACAAGTGATTTTAAGCTATAGTATTTTATACTGCCAAGGTAATCTGTAATGTGATGAATTAATAGAAAACAAATGGGGGCTTTTTAACAATTTAATTTATTTAGACTATTCTTTGGAGCATGAATTACATATTTATTAAACTAAGAACCTAGGTTGCTTGATAGATAATAGTATATTTATTTTATTCAGAAGAATTGCTTGATTTGGGAAAAAATGTGGTTGTATATAGAATAAACTTTGGTGATATGATTTTGGATCAGTGACTGTAGCCTGTTCTTTTTTTTTTTGTCAGATTTTAGTTGTTACAGAAGGTACACAATATGTGAATAGGATGAATGTGAAAGTTGGGTTCATAACAAGATAGCTTTGTGCAGAGGTTGCTCAAATGATTTGGAAACAAAAGCTCTATTTTCAGCTTTTTGGCTGCCAGTATCAGTACACAGTTACTTCAGAGTGGATCAGAACTCCCAATGGTCCCAGAAGAGCATTTCTAATTATACCAGGACTGTGTTGCCATTTTCAGATTGTTGAAAGTCCCGTATCACTTTGGGATAGCAAACCTGTATTGGTGAAGCAGCTAGGAAAAACCAGCTTTCGTTTCAGCCCTGCATCTATCTCTATGAGGCATAGTTTTGCTGACTAGTGTAGACATTCTGTCCTCAGGGACGGTGTGTCTATATGGCATTCATTTCCTGTACTTTGAAACCCAAATGCAGGTTTTTTTGAAAAAACGTGAGCAGACATGTGGTGTCATAAAAGGGGTGATTTTTTTTCTCATGGGGTGACCAAAACATAAAAAGGTTAGATAATCAGACATTTTCTGTACACGATTTGAAGTTTGGTACCTTTTCCTACAAGATCAGGTGTGGAATCTGAGTCCCCCAGGGCTTGAGAATTGGTCTGCTGTTCTGGGGTTTGGGTTGTGATGGATGCCCATGCCCATGCATCTCTGAGCCAAAGAAGTTCTCAGACATTTTGGATTTTCCTCACCAGGTTCCAGAATCATCCAGATACTATTTTTAGCTTTCCAAGATGATGAGATCACCTGTAATTTCTTTCTTATGTTATGTAAGATTGATTACCTGTCATTTCACCAGCAGGGTTTTGTTCTTCAGCTACAAAGAGGTCTACTTCAGTAAGACATTTGTTTTGAGTTGTTTTTCCATAGTGTTGTTAGCCCTGGTCAGGCCTCCCACACTCCCATTTCCTGGTGTTTCTTGGGTCCAATGTTGTGCATTTGTAGTCTGTCTGTCTGTCTGGGTTCTGGTGTGCATTCATGCCAACAGTTATTTGTTTCTTTTTGAATCTGCTAGGCTTGTGGGATTCTTGACCTAGGAAACTGACCTTGTTAGATGCATGTAGTAGCTAGGAAGATACTGAAAAGCGGGGCACAGACTGGCTGGCTAGTGGGTGGTTGGCATAGCACTGTTTCCTAGGCACAAAGTCTTTTTGCCTTTTGGTTTTGCATTTCTTTCTCCTCTGGTGTTGTCTGGGCCAAACAGATGTGTTTGGGGACAGATGACAACATTATTTTCTTAGCATAGTGAGAATTTGGCAAGCAAATCTCAAATTTTCTGTCCCCTTAGCAAAACCTTTTGTTTTGGAGCTCCTGAAGGTATATGTTATATGTTGAACTTTAGTATCTTCTGTTAATGTTGTAGAAAGAGAAAAGGAGATTTGAGTTTTAAGAATGCGTGATTGCTGTCTGTGCAGTCTTAAAAAAAAGTTTCCTAGGGGTGACTTGGGAACCGGTTATATTGCCACCTAAATCCTAGGATTGTGCTTTGTAATCTTTCTTTTGGTTTCTACCCACATGTTTCTGATTCCCAAAACAACTTTTTGGATAGCAGTTTTCTTGCTTGCTTTTTTTTTTAGGGTTTAAGGTGAGGGTGATAGTTTCTTTTTCTTTGAACTTGATAGCTTAGACTAGGCTCTTGAGCATGTTAGTTGATATTCAGAAAATGTTGGTTGAGCATTTTTTTCTTTATGAAGCCAAAGTCCCAAAGTAATATTTTTATTATACTGTCAATAGTACCATTACACATGCTTTTATATTAGCTTGTAGTACTACTTGAGGTTGTCTCAGGCATCTAATCAAATACTTGCTTATTTATTTGTTGGTGTTTCTTGTTGTTAAAACATGTAGTTTTGCTTGTTTTTTTATATATATTTTGTTAATTGCTGGTGTGAATCTTTTCATTAGCATAGGTCTTGCAGCTGATTTCATATGTGATATGTAGTTGTTGCCAAATATTAATTTATGTTAATTTAGTCCATTGAAAACAAGGTCCAGCCAGTAACACTAAACCTTTATATTTAATATTTTGGGAAATAATTGGAAGCTCAAGTTTTTTTGGCATGTTAGAAATAGGATTTCTGTGTCAGTAAAACATATGCTCCATTTTTATTCCATTATCTGGCAGAATCCATTTGTTGTTTTTCTTGTAAATCTCGGTCTATTGTCTCAGTATGTGGTTTCTAGTAGATTGTCTTCTCCCTATTTGAAAATTAACTGTTGACATGTTAGATGTTGCTCTTTTTCCAGACTTCTAGTTTTCTAGTGATAGCCCATCAGCATTCAGATAGCCAAGAATGCTTCAAATCAACATGAACTTGGAGAATCCCTCCAGAAAATAGCATTACTTTGTGCCTAAAATGTTTAAAAGGAATCAGGGAAGAATGAACAATAAATTCATGATTTTGATTTACTTTTCTGAATCTTGTTAATTGTTTAAGCAGTTAGACTTCTTTCTCCTTAGAAGTGTGAACACAAAATGTTTACAGATAAGCATAAGCTAAATATAAAATACAGACTGTAAATATCGTACAACCCAGAGCCACATTGAGGGTATCAGAGACGAGGCAATGAAGTCACAACAGGGTTTTGTAGCTTCTTTAAGGAAATTGCATAGTGAGATATCAGAATCCAAAAAAATTAGGGTAGTAGACATAGCTAATTGAAATTTTCTTTTTAATACCTAATTTCATGAAAGCATACCTAATTCTTAGTTTATTTTTATTGGATTTGTAATTTTATCTAAAGTTAGGTAACAAAGAGTAGCTGTTTTTAATCTTCATTTTGGTTGCTCTCAAACCTAATAGCCCTCATAGGGAATGTTCAGGTTTGGAGTTAATATTCGATCATTTTGGGCTAACACCAATTTTGATTGCTTTTTCTTTCAACAATTTTGTAAAAATTTTGCTTCAAAACAACTTAGATGTTAAATATTAAAGATAATTTTACTTATCTCTAAAATCAATTCACGTACATCAACAAATACAAATAAAATACATCTGAAAGAAGTCATTTTTCATTTTCTGCTAGTGACTTAGTGGAGAAATTAGGAGTATATTAAACTTCAAAAATTGGTCTTAGATTTGCCAACTAAAATTATATAGGAGATTTCTAAATTAAAGCTGATTTGAAAAGTTCAAGTCCATCAGTAGTGCAGTGAATATAGAATTTCATTGGATTTCATTTTGTAGAAACTATGAATCATTTCTTGACAATTTGTCACTTTAGAAAATGGGTTTTTGACCAGTAGATTGGAAAATGTGACATTTTTGTCAAAGGCCATATCTGCAACTTTTATTTTTCAGATTTTAGTCACTATTGATTAGCTAAGATGCCTTTGTAGTGATCATTTTGTTAGGTGTCAGGATGATGGATGTTTGACATTTGAAAGCATATTTCCAAGTAGTTCAGTAAAATTATTTAACCCAAAATAAATAAAAGAAAATATAGCAATAATCTTATTTTTAGATGAGGTTAGAAAATAGGAAAGTTGTTTATTGAAAAAAAATATCAGAGGGCCAGTGTATGTAACATTATTGTACTTAAGGTACTAAATTGACTTGATAAAATTTTAGATTAGATATTGTTGTATTTCCTATATAAATTGAAGTACTAAATGCAAATAATAAATGGATAATTGTATAGTAGCATCAGCCAACATCAAGGCTTTGAAAATCCTTTGGGGAGGGGCAAAAGAATGGTTAAAAAATTTTTTTAAAGCTTTTTGATGTCAAAACTGTATCATCACATTGGTAGACTATAAGGAGACAAACCATTGCCAATTTATCTAAAAGAGAATCAGATTATTAATCCTAGCAGAATTGTCTCACTGTATTTTAATGTAATTTTGAGAAGGACTTATGGGGAAGTTTTTAGTAGTTGGAAGGCTCATGGATAATAATTAGTGGGAAAGTCATGTCTTGATTCATACAGAACTTGTTTTGAACTAAGTCATCAAAATGGGAACAGAAAATTTTCTTTAAAAAGAAAGAATCAAACCACAAACCAAATATTGAATTTCCTTTCAATCAAGTTTTAATGTGTAATTTTTTAAAGAAGTGCAATAGTTCTGCCAACCCTTTATGCTAAGATACTTGTTCTAATCTAGTCTTCCGAACCTATTAGAAATGATTGATAGAGCCATTTAAATACTCCATTTGTAAATAAATCTAAATAAAGCTTAAGCTAAATTCTGCACATAGTTACTGAGATTACTTTGTACTATGCTGTCTACATCAGAAGTGCTGTGAGGCCCAGGCGCTCTGAAAAATCTTTGAAGACACGTGAGGATATTGTAGCCCTTTTTCCTGTTCCTGAAGGAGCTCCCTCAGTACACCACCCCTTCCTGACCGCTAGGTAAATGCATGTTTTAAAGTTTTCTCTAGGAAATCATATTGAGGATTATGGGGACGCCCTCCCTCCTTTTTTTCTTTTCTTTTTTTTAAGGTAGAAAGTGTGTTTTTTTCTTTCTTTTTCTTTTTGTTCATTTTAAATAGGAGGTCAAAGAAGTGGGGAATTAGTCAACCAAAATTCTTCCTCTTTGCTTTGAGGACACAATGAATTGTGTTACTAAAGGAGCTCCATCAGCAGGAGAAAAGGCTTACCAACTTTGACACCCCCAAAAGGCCATATCCCTTCACTAGGGTTTTTTTTCTTAATTTGTTTTTTTATTTGGGGATGGGTTTTTTTTTCCTTTTTTCTTTGCAGTGTCACATCAGAAACTCTTGATTGGAAGGAGCTTTTAGAATTGGGGGTGTTTGATGTACTTGACTGAAGGGCATTACAAAATACCTTAGCAGCAAAAAGACAGGTGTAGGAATTGTCCTGCCTGCAGTAACATGATGAGGGATATTTTTATGTGATGGGCAAATGATTGGAATGGTTTAACTCTGTAAATCTTAGCTGTAAAGAATTTATTTAAGATGATTTAAGATGACCCACTGAGCGTTTTCAAGGGGGAAAAAGTGTTCAGAAAACATTTTATTACTAGCATTCATATGAGAATAACTTAGGCTGAATAGCATCAAGATTGCTTTAGAAATGCATCCATAGGCCCCCATGTTGAACTATAATCAGATAAAGCTAATCAACTTTAATCTTTAAAGGAATCAGTTTTTGTAGACTCTTGTGTTTCATTATGGCATTTTAAACCTTTTGATTAATGTAATATTTTGCATAGTGTTGAGCACTGCTTCTGTGAATCTTGTAGAGTTGTATTTAAAAAAAATTAGGTATTTCAAAATAATTGGTTTAAAAATCTGCTTTTAGAATTGTGCTTAGAAGTGTTATAATTACTAGGTTGCTTGGGAGAGACTGAAGAGCTTTTTGGATTCTGCTGGAAAAAGATCTCCAGTTGAGGAGTATGTTTTTAGCTACTCCCTGACTTGTAGTGCCAGTGCATTGAAATTTAATTCAAAAGAATCTTAAATCTTATCTGCTTGGGTCTCAAATAGTGATTGGGGACAGACTGAAGAATGATACTAATTGTTGACTGATCTTTTAACTTTGTTCTTCCCTAGCTGGGATGAATGGGTTCCCGAGAGCAGAGTTCTCAAATACGTGGACACCAATCTTCAGAAACAGCGAGAACTTCAAAAAGCCAATCAGTAAGTTTATTTTGCAAAATAGATGTAAGGTTAGTAATCCCTTTGAGATAGATTTGGCTGAAAAGACATTTGGATTCTGCCATAGAGTGTTTTTAGGTTCTGGTCAACTTATTGTATTGAAGCTGAGTCTGTACAAACAACACTTTACTCTCTGATTTGGAAATGGAGGGACCCCTCCAGGCATTCAGTGCTTGTTACTGCTTAAATCTGTCTTCAGAGCCAGGTTAGAAGCTTGGGGGACAGAAGCATTAACTTCAGTGTAGGTTGTAAGCCAGTGTAATTTTTATAGCTTATTTTCTTGGGTGGCCTGGAGAGAGAATGCATTATAAAATTTAGATCTTGAAAGTTTCACATAAAGGAAGGTGTGGGATGGGAGGTAGGGATGGGGTTTGAGTCATGTATGATTCATTTCTGTTCTAAGGTTTGCCTCTTAGTGATGTACCACTGTGATCTTTATCCTCCAGGAGCAGGAGGTGCTTGGAAGATTTTGAAGGACTATGAAATAATTCTCCCAACCTTTTGGGTTCTCTCCAACCTCCTTGCATTTTTATGCTCTTTAATTTTCTCTAAAGGAAGTCTGATTTAAGTTTGTGGTTCTAGTATTTGATTCCCCCCCAACCCCCCCTCCCATCTCAGAATTGAAATACATTTTAGGAGATAAAATGGCATTAGGAGGGAAACCACTTAGTCTAAAGCTTTATACCTTCTGAGAATAAAATGGATTTATTACCCAAGTAAATGAGAGAAATTTCTTGAGTTTACATTTAAATTTACTTTCAATATGGCTTTTAGGCTGCTTTCATTTTCTTCCTAGGAGCTTTTTATGGACACAAATTTATAGTTTAGATCCCTACCTCTATTAACTCTGAACTGTTTCTGCCTGAGCGTTAGTTGTTTTGAAGAAGCTTCCCTATTGTAGGTCACAAAGGACAGCTAAATTTTACATGCTCCCATTTGAATGTTATTGGTATAGATATCTTAGAAGTAGTTAGGCCAGCCCAGTTTCCTTTTGCATAAATGCTTTAAGGTAAATTTTTTATTGAATTTATGTTTTAAAGGGAGCAGTATGCAGAAGGGAAGATGAGAGGGGCAGCTCCAGGAAAGAAGACTTCTGGACTACAGCAGAAAAATGTTGAAGCGTAAGAAGCTTTATCTTTTATTTAGTGTGAGGGACTGGCATTTTATATATCATCTTTTATAGATACATACACATTCAGCTGCTGCATAAAATTTTTATCATTTAAATCAGTTCTACTGAAATAAAGCTGTTTTGGAACAGTGAGAGTGACAATAAGAATAATGTTTGAATGTGCATCATTAAAATATTTGAATATGGCTTATGCTAAGCTATTTTTCCAATCAATTTTTTCTTGGGTGGTTTTTTCCTCCTCTTCTCTTTTTTAGTAGGATGTGTAAATACACACACACACACACACACACACACACACACACATATATAGGAGAAGTTACTTTTCATAAGCAGATATGACACTAGTTATCTAGCACCTATGGGGATGAGCTTTCAGTTGTTTATATAGCAGTGGTGAAACTGGTGGTATGAATCTGTGAGGTGACCAACTGGAGATTAAGGTTCAGAAAAAAAGCAAGAGATTTTTTTGGGAATGCAAAAGGCTAGTCTAGGGATTAGAACTATAACTAGTTTCATTAAAAAAGTTAAGTAGGATAAAGACATTAATGTGTCTCCTATCTACATACATATGTGCACACATGATTTTGTTTATGGACATGTAAGAGGGTGGAGGAGTGGAACTTTTATTTAGTAAATGAACTTATGTGAGTGAAGGTTACTAAGCACAGAATAAAGAGGACCATTACTTCTTGAAATAGATTTATTTGAAATAGAATTAATTTCCTATGTTAGAGTATGGTGTTTGTAAACCATTCTTTTTGAGTTTTGTGTAGAAGAAACCTAGAATAACCATCAATATTCGCAATTCATACTTGTAAGCCATTTCAAAATTCATCGTAATTCATTTAACTTCCAACTTGCACAGTTTTTCAGACATGCACAATTTTTGTATTTGCCATTTTTTTTGTTGAATTTTAAAAGATGTTTTTATTTAATAAGGCCAGCATTCTCTATGTAGTTCTTTTCCTGCCATACCTATTTTCAAAGGGCCATACTTCTTGCTTTAAGATATGCCTTATCACAGAGAAATTAGTGTAGCATTTTTAAAATAAAAAGAATTGGTGAAATAGTCCTGTTGATTCTAGTTCTACTTATAGAGTTGCAAAATTAAAGTTGAAAATGCAGTTGATGCATGTTAGAGCTTTTCATTTAAGTTGTTTCATTTTGAAGTTATAAATAATATAGTTAGTTTGTATTTTGACATTTTAAAAAGATTTGTCTTTTAATTACAAGATAAGTAAGTGGTGGTATTTTTGATTTTCTTTTTAAAAGGAATATTAATTGGTAGTCTTAAGTCATTCTTATCTACTGTTGGTATCTAATAGGTTTCCTTTGTTGCATGTATTACATTTTAGTGATTTGGTTCTTTGGGAAATTAGTCAATGTAGTAGCATGCAATAACATTGGTAGCAAATGAGATTTTTAAATGCAGTAAGCTTCTAATTCTATAGAAAAGTAACAGATATTAAAGTAGTAATTTTTCAATTACAGCCAGTTCTTTAAGGACTTGTTCAACCTGTGATAGAACTGTTAAGGAAATTCTCAAGAGAAACCACTTACTAAGTAAAGGCTTAGGAATTCAGGGATATTGCATTTTATCCCTAGAATTACTATATAATATTCAATTGAGTAATTTAATAAATAGTAAGTGCCTACTATGTGATATGTATTTTTGTATTAGAGTATAAAATATTTGGTGGAGTGTCTCAGCCACTAAAATAGAAGGATCATTATTAAGAAAAGCTATACAGTGAAGCTTCCTTATAATACTTTGGGGAAGAGTTTGAGTTTTTTTTAGCTTACCTGTGGGATAAATGCTTTAATGCTTATGTTATTTTAGGGACCCTTTGCTGAGATTATTAGAAACTATTTAAGTGCTGGGATACATGAAGATTGAGTATATTATAATGAAGTTTCACTGCATAAAAGTTAATTTGAAGACACACCCATATACATCTTAGTTCTTTCATAGAGATCATATGGAAATAGCTTCCATTTAAGAAAAGTTGTGGTTTATTTTGGAAAGTAAGGTTCATTTCTTTGAAGATTATACATCAGGTCTGACACTCTGTCCTTACCATAACCCATTGTGCCTAGGCTTTTTCAGAACAGATGGATCACTCGCTGTTTGGAGACCTCTGCAATATCAATGCGGTGAGTTAAGGATGGATTGTCATACCAGATTTTCATCCTGATATCCATGTTCCCTTGTTTTTTAGGTTTAATAAGAATATTCTTAATTATGCATAATAGTAGTCTTTTAGGCTTTGTTTTGGATTTTATCATTGGTAACTTTGTTTGGTTGAGTGTATTAGTTGGTATTCAAATTTTTTTTTTTAATTTAGGAAATAAGCACTTGATTTACTGAGCTACCTACTCAATTTATCTTTTGAAAATTTTGTATAGCACTCATTTTTAATATGTATTAATCAGTAAATAAATTGCCAACTGTTCATACATATTTTATTATGTAGCTCCCCAGAAGATCAAAATAAAGTTAAGAAAGCAGTAGCATAAAGGCCTCATTGAAATTGCACGATTTCAGTTAGAAGTTGTCCAATATTATCTTTAGTTAAAAGGTATATGTGTCTCTTTTTTGCTTATAATTGGTCTTTAAATAACAAACTAAGGTCAGTAATCTGATTCATAGTTTACCTGTTTGAAGTTCAATTTTAAATCAGTCTAAATGTTTTTCCTTTGATGAATTACGTTCCTCATTGAGAAAGTATTGGCATAAACCATTATTTTAATAAATTATTGGTTGGACTGTTACTTATGTCCCAAGCCTCTTGCATAGTTATTGTTACTAAATTCATGATCATTTTAGAACTAGAGAAGCAAATAAGTACATTATACCGCTTTTGCAATGAAAGCCTTTCCTTCCAAGTGAACTTATTACATTTTCTGATGCCAATCTCATTCACACTACTAAAATACACTTCAGAACCCTTGACTTTGTTTCTTTTATATGTTTTATTACATAGTAACTTGTTTTTATAGCACTTTAGCGATTTACAAGTTTTTACATACACAATTTTGCCCTCTAAAATAGCATCATTTTAAGTTTTAGGCTATTCTTAGAAATAAGAACCTTAAACATTTTCATTCTGTTCAGAATAGTAAGGTGCTTTTAATAAATTGTTTTGCTCCCCAAATAAAGTTATGTAAACTATAAAGAATACAGGACACTTAATAATTGTCTTAATTATTACATTAATTATGTGAATACTTATGTAAAACATTTTAAAATGTCTTTAGATGGTGTATGCTTGTGAGCTTAATATCTACAATTTTTCATTATAGTTTATGTCTTAACCTGGGCTGTTGTTAGCACTGCATAATTTTTACATGGGAATTTTTTCTTGGAGTCTTCCTTTCTGGTTCACTTTTCAGTAATGGCCTATCTGACTTTTTTTTTTTTAACTGAACTTTATTATCTTATCCTTCCCACCTGATCTGGCCTCAGGTATCCTACTGAATTTTTTTTTCTCAATAGTATCCATACTTTCCTGGTTATACCCATTCTTTTTATTAAAGTAATGGCCCATTTTCCAACTAACTCTTCATTGTGTTCATTCACCTATCATCATTAACTTTTTCTTTATGAAACAATCATAATATTTTAGAATTTGCAGGGACACTAGAGATCTTCTACTGCAAGCTTCTCATCTTACATTTGAGGAAACTGAGGCCCAGAGGGATTGTTACTTACCCAAGAACACAAGATTTTTCCATGGTCCTATATAGGTGGAAGTATTGAAATGTGTGATGTTTGAAGGTTTTTAAAGTAAGGGGATATAATAATATAGCTATGGCAGGTAGGTATAGAGACAAAGTGATATGGTTTTGGTGGCTGTATATCATGAGTTATTAATTGCTTGACTTAAGACCTCCTAGTAGCTGGAATATCTAAACTCTGGTACTTTCTTATAATCTTTTAAGATATAGATAATGCCTATTCTGCCTTTCCACTCTAGAAGAAGCCCCTAAGGAAAGGGGGAAAGAGTACCCTCAGGGGTCATTGAATCTTGGACCTGAAAGAGTACTGAGGAAACACCAGCAATTAGGTGTTCTGGCTGAAGGCTCAGATGTGTTCCTGTTTAGGATACCCTTAATTTACTTTTGGGATCCCTCCTTAACATGCATTTGGTAATTTGAAAAAAGTAGTCATATTTGGTTATCTTTTATATTTTATAACGGTACCTTTCAGTTTTGCTGAAATGTGAACAACATTATAGTTTTTTTAGCAGAAGAATTTGAAGTTTTTCTTTTTGTAACTTAAAACAACAAAAACACTTCTTAAAAGCCCAACATGAGGAATGTGTTCTCTGGGTATCATAATGAACCATATCACTTTCATACTGGTAGCCATTTAATTAAGCCTGAATTTTTTAGAGGATTGTATAGAAAGGAAAAGCAGAACAAAGGGGAGTTAGTAAAAAATCTTTTCATTCCATTAGGAGGAAACATAATTAAATGTTTATTACTTACATAGAAGAATCTCACATTTTTATTTCAATTTTAATAATTAAAACTTTTTCTCTCCTTTTTTCCTGTGGATTAACCAGACTATTCACAAAGAGAATCATCCACCTTCAGAAGTTCAGAGTACATTGATTTTTAGTTCCTTTGAATTTATTGAGTTAAATTAGGGTTTTAAAACCTACTGGCCAATTTGGTGTTTGAGCCTTGTTGATGTGAGTTTATTGTAAATTAATTTTTTAATACATCCTGTAAGGATAGTATATCCTATATGTGTGTGTGATTTGACTGGATTGTTAGGCTCTCATTTGCCTTTGGTTAAGAGATTATTAGATTGTCTCTTTGCTATCTGCAAAACATGGTATCTTATCAGCCAATCCTGAATACAGATGCCTATAATCAAAGCATAATAAATTTAGAGCCCAGGGACAATAGAAGTCAGGCTTCTGGTCCAGTCCCCCTGTACAGATGAGGAAACAGAGGCCTAGAGAGATTAGCTGGCTTTCCCAGGGCCACATGGGTCATGCCCAGTCTGCGATTTGAACAGGTCCTTAGACTCGGGATCCAGGGCTTCTCTAGGCCACACTACTTTCCAGTTTTTTATATTGTCTCATAAAATACTCTGTTGGCTGCTCATTAGTAAGATGATGTTTTAAGATTTCCAAAATGCTTTATATTCACTATTTCATTAGCTCTTCTCATAGGGATTATTTACACAGGAGGAAATTGAGAAACAAAAGATCAATCTAATAAATGTCTGAGGTGGGATTGGAGCCCATGCTTTTCTGGATTCCTAAATCTAGCATCCTTGTCTATAATGTCCATATCGTGTACTAACTGCTCATTGTTGCCGAATCTGAGTGACAAAATGCTGTGTGGCATCATCTGGAATAATATTTGTTGTATCCCTATTGTATCATTTTTTTTAGGGAAGAGAGAATTAAAATTAAAAACAATGACCAAAAGAGACATTGAGTAATTATCAAAGTAACTGTTATGGAATCTATTGCCTATTCCCAGAAATTAGCATGCATCCTTTGCTGTCAGAGTAAAGAAGGCGTACGAAGTCATCAAAGATGCTAGGCAGTTACATGGTTTGTGTGACTTTGCCCTGTAACACATGGCAGAACTAGGAATTGAGTCCAGATCTTAGAATTCCAAATCCAATGTTCTTTTCATTGCACTGTTGCTGATTACTAAGTGGAAAAAATATGTATGTGTTTATGAGTGAGAAAGTTGTAGTTTTGAATTTTGGTTTTCAAAGACCTCTTTCCTTCTGTAGTTGAAAAAAATTGGTTCTAAGACCTGAACTTTCATTGTAAATACACCATTTCCACAAATCACTTCAGTGACCTTCCTATGTCCTCAGTATGGATGACTTTGGAAGTTCCTTCCAGTTCTAGGAGCCAAGTTCCTAAAATATAAATTATTTTTCATTCTTTTTAAGACTCTGCTTAATAACAATTATCTTTAAAACTCTACAAATATGTAGTTGGGGCAAGTTCATTTGAATTGTAAAGCTAATCAAATTACTATCATATTCTTTAATCATTGTTACCATTTGTTATTTGAACATTTTCTATCAGGGGTTCTTAACCTATTATTTGGGAACTTTTTAAAAAATAATTTTATAACTGTCATTATAATTGGTTTCCTTTGCCATCCTATGTATTTTATTTTATGCTTTTAAAAACATGCTGAGAAGGAATCCGTAGGCTTTAACTGGACTGTTAAGAGAGGTTCATGACACAAAAAAGGGTAAGAACTTCTCTTCGGTGTTCATTCTATTTTGATGAAAATGAATAGAAATTAAAATCTACCTTGCCTCTTCAGATATTCAGGTATAAAGATCTTTTTTTTTCTTACTATTTCATTTCTTTAGGTTTCTATGATTTGCTCATCTAACCACCACTTTCTTCTTTGGTACCCCCATTACCTATAAAACAAGACAGGCAGATCCCACCCTTTTGCTATACCTTAGTAAATACTCTGACATGGAGATTCTTTCTGCACTTAGCTAGACTCATTCTCTGGTGACAGAGCCATGACTTTCCAGAGCTGTGCTCTTAGCCTTTGTAGGCATAGATAAACTCATATCCCTGACTTTAAGAAGCCAGAGTCGTTTCTTGTCTCTGATGAAGCATTGGGGGAAGGTTTTGTTAATACCAGAGATAATTCATATGGGAGTTCTAAAGACAGACAGTGTTTTCCATTTGATAAGTAACATTTATGTAATATTTTAGGGATCATGAAGTGCTTTATGTTATGTCAAGTCAGTTCTCAACAGCTCTGAGGAAGGTACTACAAATATCTCCATTTTCTAGATGAGGAAACTGAGACTCAGAAAAGTTAAATATTACCTAGAGGGTAACTTCAAGTCAAGCCTAGAACTAATTGAGGTCAGGGCACAAAAATTCTGGCACCTGTTTAGCTTTTGTAGTATAAGTGGAAGACTAGAGGCTAAATTAGAGAACTTGTAAACCTGGTAATGGGAAAAAATAATTTGTGGAGTGTTCTGTCTAAACTGGGGATACACAGTCTTATGTAGTGTAATGTTGATTTCTGGGAGTGAAGCTACTACAGAGCCAATGGCAATTTGGATCAGAGGAGTACAGTGAGAAACAAATGAGGGAGGGTGGATGAAACGAAACACTCTGCTACTATTAATGTGATTTCAAATGTTGTGTTAGCCACCTACATGTTAAAAGCTGTTAATTTAGAAATAAGAATAAAGTCATACATAAAAGCAATAAAGCATCACTAATGCCAGCATGAAACTAGCCTGTTTTCCATGGAAAAGGTTATGGTGATGGATCCTTTCTTCTTAAGATGATACAGCTAAATAATACAATTGGCTCTACTGATTTAAAAATCTTGAAATATTCATATTAAATTGTGACTGTGGAGAATAGCTAAAGATTTTTATGGCAGCCGGAATGACAGTAGTGTCCAATGGCAGCCTCTCCAGTGGTCTGGGGTTTCATTTCTTTCATCCTTTGGAAGCTGGTGTGAATTCATCCAGCTGTGCATGTAGCTCCGAACCAGGAGAGCATCTTTACCCTCCTGTGTCCTTTGTAGATACTGCCATTGCTGCACAAGCTGTCCATCAAGATTGAGTACAGTGGAAGGAATGACATTTAAAAAAATTATGAAATAACATTTAACTTAAATTAATTTTTTGTTTCTTCTCTTCTACTCTTTTGTCTTCCCCACCCTCTAGGAAAACCAAAAAGAACAAACAGAAAAGTAAGGACATTGATTTTCTTCCTTAAGGCTTTATTTGCATTTTATTAGAGTTCTAAAATTTGAATTCATTTTTTCAGATGAATTTGTCATTGTCATTGCAGTGGAATTAAAATGTTCATTGTAAATATACATTTTCTGTTTGACAGCTTAGGAGGGAATTTGAAAGATGTCTCTTTAACATTTCTAATAAATGTCATTTCAGTATAACGTTTGCTAGGTTTTGAATAGGATGTTATAGAGCTCTTCTAGCATCAGATTTAGAAACTCATACTACTCTGTGCTATTTGTTCATTTACCTGGTTCCTTATTTCAGCTCAAATGCTTAGTTTGCTTTCCTTTCCTTGTATTGCAAAGTATTTTGCTCTTGTCCTTTCATCTCATTTCAGCTATGATGAGTAGTCCAGCATATATGTGATCCTCCTTTGTGCCTTAAGTGAAATTTAAGTCAGCTTGAAGTTCTTTTCTCCCTTAATTATTTCCTACTTAACTATTTTAAGCCAGAGAACATGTTTTTCTTATCTTCTTAGGTTACTTATTTGTTTAAAATTTATTTTATCTTTACCTTAAAAAAAAAAAGAGTAGCAGTATCTTGTTTTTAGAGGAACAGTTTTCACCTGAGTATATAATATGTTTAACAAAAGTTCAGCATACTTCATAATGAATATTTTTTTAAAATTTGACCTTTTTCTTTTTGATTCTGTTTCAGAAAAATAGAAAACTTGTCAATGGCTTATTAATAGTAGAGATACTCTTTATTCAAACTCTTAATCTGTTCCATGATGTCCAAAAATAAGAAAGGCATGGTATATAATTGCAAACATTGTTTCAGTTAACAAAAATTTTTTGTTAAGCATATTATATTAGGTAATATATACAAGATGTCTGAAACAAAATAGAACTTCTTCCCTTAATGCATATTTTTAGAAAGTACATATTTAAGATATTTTCAAGTTTAAAACCATGAGCTTATCATTCTTTAGGTTATGATACTTAATATGAATTTTAGAGCCCTGTGGCATGATGATAGTTATACACTCGTGTGTAGGGCATTGATTTTCAACTATTATTGTTTTATGACTCCCTTATTTGTGTCACAGTGTGACCTCATCTCACTGTAAAAGTATTCTATTCCATATGTTTATTAAATTTGTTCTGCAATGTTTTTGAAGAGAATACTCCTTAATAATTGGTGATACCTCCCCCTCCACCCTTCTTCCCACCAATAGTCCAAAATCAAGTTTAAGAAGTATTCAGATGAGGTCAAGTTGGGGTGAGTTGATGCAAACATGAATTACATAATAATAGTAGCTACCATTTATATTGCATCTACTGTGTCAGGCACTGTGCAAAGCATTTTACAGTTACCTCATTTGATCCTCACAATAACTCTGTGAGGTAGGTGCTATTATTTTCTTGTTTTATAGGTAAAGAAACTGGGACAAGAAGGTTAGTAAGTGACTTGGCCAGTATCACACAGCTAGAAAATGTTTGAGACCAACTTTAAACTTTGGTCTTTTTGCCTCCAGGGCCCTGTGTTCTATCCATTATACCACCTAGTTACCCCAAAACATTATAAATTTAATTAATAAGCATTTTGCTAATGAACTTCTTATAAATATTTCTTATGAGAAAGTTTAGAAACTAAAACATAGCTACTACTTCTGTCACTTCCACTGACTTGCTGCTTTTCATTGGGATAAGATAAGGTCTACTCCTTAATTTTGATCATCCCAAATGTTCTTGGCCTGCTTTTCTTATGTTAATGCTTACTCTCCCTTGAGAATATAATTCCCATAGGTTTGATAACTCCCAAATCATGTATCTCTAACCCTAATTTTTCTCTGGGGCTTTAAATTCATATCTGAGGCACACTGTAGGTTATTTTTACACTCGGATGTCCAACCAGGACAATATATTCCACATGTCCCAAACTGAATGACTTCTTTCTGCCAAAGCTTGTTTCATCTTGTAATTTTCAACTACTTATCCAGTTGACATGTTTGAAAACTTGGTATTTTTCTTCTCATCTCCTACATATATCCCATCCCTGCCTACTGTCTGGTCAGAGTGCCACAGATCTAGGCTTCTACCTCATAGCCTCCAACCATCATTGTGGTAGAACTTCCTCCCTTACTCTTTCCTTCTTAAATATGAGGATAAGGACATATTTAAAACAGGTCTTCCTCCTCATTTAGCTCAGTGATAAAGAAGTGCTTTGTTGAAGTTGCTGAAAATGGTCAGAGAAAATGGGACTTAATTGTAAAGCAATAGTCTTAGTTTGGTGGATTTCATATCTCTGTGAAATGGGGTTAATGATTTTTGCCAAAGAGGTTAAATGAGTCCCAGGATGATAAACATATAAATAGAAGAAAAGCATCATGATGTTTTGCTTGGTTTAGTTTAATAGTAGGATAGCTTTGTTCTAGATCCTTGACTTAAGTGACCTCTAGATAATAGACATAATGTTTCATGTTTGGACAGTGGAAAGAAATGTTAAGTGAGTGACATTTTCTCCAAAATTTTAAATATCTTATTAGAAAAAATGTTTTGTAAAATCATTTCATAGCTTCATTTTTTTTCTTTTAGCTCCTGGAATTGGAGAAGGTAGTAGTACCAGTGAGACGCCTCAACCACCTCGGAAGAAAAGAGCCCGAGTGGACCCGACAGTTGAAAGTGTATGCTTTTTTCCTTTCATTTTAAATGACATAGAAATAAAAATATGTCTTCAAGGGTAACATTTAGGGTGCCAAACTCTAAAAGTACACACAGATTATTCTCGAGAGCTTCAAAGTATTCTTACAAATTCTTTATGTAGTTAGTATTTGAAAACCAAGCACCTTATGTTTCTTTGTGCAGTCATGTTTGACACATTTAACACCTTGATGCTTTTAATTAGTAAATGGCCAGTTGAGCAGATTGTCTAATGCAAAGTTGAATTTCTTGAAGCTTAAAACCACTTTTGCATCATTTAAAATGAGAATTCATTTACCAAGCTTTCTCTTTGCCTGAAGCTCTATTACTGAGATATTATACCTCTGTATAATTTGACTATTTTGTATAGATTGTACCCGCATTCTTTTTCTTTACCCTCAAGACATTTAATAACTGAATCATGCATTTATAGACAATTTGACAGACTTAGTTTTAGGCTGAGTAGATAGATCATGTGTTAACTTGGCCAATAATTACATAAACAGAAAAAAAGTCACGAAAGTTTGTTTTTATTGTGCACTTATGTTAAGAGTTCTTTTGTAATTCTTATTTTGAAATAATTTTAAAATCTTAATATTTTATTGGTATATATCATTGCTTTTGGTTGACTACATATTGTGAACGTGTTCAACATAGTTTCCGTGTCTAAAATGGAATAAAAATAGTGACATAGGCTAGAAATTGCTATCTGTGTGATGCTACTCTAGCCTTAACTAGAAATACTTTAGTTCATATTTAAGGATGTCTATATAGTATAGACTGAAATGTCACCAATAAATATGAAACCTCTTATTTAAATATAATATTTAAAATAATTCTTAAGATTTAAGGATACCAAGTAATAAGTTAGTCTTACTTGAGAAAGTTCTTTTCCTTTGTGATTCAGAATAAAAATTTTCTCTCTAAGTAGCCTAGTTCTTTGATTTCATTTGGAATTTTTGAAATGATAGTTCCATTAGAGTATTTTTTTATTTTAAAGAAAAAATTCTCTTTGGTTTGTTCATTATTCAGGAAGAAACATTTATGAACAGAGTTGAAGTTAAAGTGAAGATACCTGAAGAACTGAAACCATGGCTTGTTGATGATTGGGACCTGATTACCAGACAAAAGCAGGTAATTTTTCTGTTAGCTTATTATTTGTGTTTCTCAAAATGAGTTTGTGGCAAGTGTTGCTGTAATGTATATAAATAAGGAGAGTATTTCTAGATATTAGTAGCAAATCAGTAGAAAAACCTTTTATGTAGCTTATACTTTTTCTGGCTTTCCTGCTATTATGCCAAGAGGGTGGTAGGGAGAGTAGCCTTTGAAGACTGAAGACTACATTTTGTTACCACTTGGTCTTTTAGAGTTAACCTCTTGTAGGTGAGTTGATGCCATTTATTTGTTAATAACAATAAAATGAACAAAGAACATTTATGAAAGACACCAATAATGAATTAAATAGCTTATTTTGTGCCAGCAGATGGACCTTCTTTTGGTTTTTCCTTTTTATATGGTTGCTTTAAGCAAAGAAAATGTTATGGCTTTCTTTTAGACTCTATTGGTATAGCAGATATAATAAAGAGTACTTAGGGCTAGAGAATGGGAACTGGACCTGTAATTTCATTAGTCTGGATAATTTCAAGTGAGAAAACTTCCTTACTCTACAACATGGCATCTTCTCTGCAATTTATAGTTTTAGAGAATTGCTTGGAACAATGGTGTTAGACACATGTGGGACCACACTCTTGAATGTAGGTCAGACCAGATTGAAAGCTAATCAGGAAATATTTAACCAAATAAATAAAAATTAGAGAGTGTTAATATGTGGTTTTCCAAGTCAGTATGTGACTGGCAGGCATCCAATGTACATATGCTTGTTTCTTTTGATAATCCTTTGTTGACTTTAATAATGACAGTAGTGACACTCATGTCATAATTTCTTTGTTTTTTAACATCACATTAATGTCTAAATATATTTTTTCTTCCCAACCCAGAACTGTCTCTTATAACAAAAAATAAACCAAACAAAGCAGGTCCAGAAAACTTAACCACTTATGAGCTTAGGTGCAAAGTATTCACAGGGTTCCCATAGCCATTTGGCCCCTCATCTCTTCACTTTTATGATGGCATAATTTATTCACCAAAATAAAGTTCATGCTTAGGATTGTGAGTTTTAAGGATTTGAATCTGTTTTCGAAGGCCACTTAAAATACAGTTTCATCTCAAGTTTATCTCCTAAGAATTGCTCTTTAGAGACACCCTGCCATGGAGGATCAATCAAAGGTCACCTTATAAGCAATTTTCCAGCCATGCATTTTTCAAACAATTATTTGTATTAAAAAATTACTTATTGAAATACTAGTCCTTAAACTTTCAACTAATAACATAAATATAAAGACACTTAAAGGAATATATTTAAAGCAGTATGTTAAATAAAACCTCATGTTCTCTAGTAATTACTGTTCTCTAGGATGGCCTGTCTAAAATTGATATTTTACTTTGAATCCTAAATTGTGCTAATCACTTCTCTGAACAGCTTGGCTTTATTTTTCAACTTTATTACATTTTCTACTAAAAAAGAATAACTATCCTGCTCACCTTTTGGGAATCAGGAGGAGGTCATTTGATTGTTTCAGAGGAAATATCCCTGGGGCATTTTGGTCTAATGTTGCTCCCTAGTAAGACACAGGATGTGTAAGTACTGTCCTTTGCTCCTAAAAGCTCTTGGATGATCACAGGAAGCTATCTTGACCTTTTTTTTTTTTTTGGTAGGAGTGGACTAAGATAACCTGTGGAAGTTAGCACCTACTATGTTAATAACTCAACTGATTATAGCCAAATGTTCTGTAGATTCTTTGGGATATTTATGGGAAATTTGTATGGGAGGAGAAGGCATGAAGGACTGTGGTCTCCATTGATGAAAAGAGTAACATAATTTCAGAATTTTTCACATGTGCATGAAATCATATTAATGAATTGTGTTGTAGGTTTCTATAGAGATGTGCCAGACTCTTTAAAAAAAGAGTGCTAGTGCACATTTGATGGGATCACCAGTTGGTTTGTCTAGACGTTACCCATGGGGAACGTATATTTGTTCCATTATATGTAACAACAGTGTATTTGTCCAGCACCTTCAACTATGTGGAACCTCCTGGAGAGAGCAACAGTGAAGCAGAAAGGTCTTTGATTAGCCTGTGGTAGGAGTGATTCATTTTTGTAAGTAGACAGTTTCCCATTGAGGGGTAGAGAGGCTGTTCAAGGGATTGATCTTTTGTTTGGTTTTCTCACACCTACTTCTCATTGTCTGCTTTTTATGCACGTCTGACACTTACCTGCTTCCTGAGACCACAAAGATGATAGCTGTAGTGAAGGGCCCAGGACAAGGGGAATATTGGGCCAATTTTGCAGAAGAGAAAACTGGGGGGGGAAAAATTTCTTTTGGGATCAGATCTTTCTCCTCTTTATTTTGTCATCTCACCTTCCCTCCCCCTGCTTATAGTACTATTTGATTTTTTGCCTTGGACTAAAGGACAGATAGATTTAAGTGTGTGTGTGTGTGTGTGTGTGTGTACACACACAGATACATACACTTGTATATTTATGATAAAGTTTGACTTGGGTAAATCAGAAAACAAGGCCTTTGTGAACACATGACTGGCATACCAAGTTAGACTACTCTTGTAAGCAGAGAGAGATGGTATCCAATGATAGAGCTTTTGTTTAGAATGTTGCAATTGCAAAAATTGCAAAATCTAGAGAGGGTGATGGCTGATGAAAATATCATCTCATAGAACAGAAAAATTGGAATACAAAGCCAGTTTAAAGAAAGTTTATTAAGAGACCCAACTAGGCAAAATCAATCTAAATTATTAGAAATGTCAGGCTTGATGCCACGATTGACTCCAAATTGGGCAATGTAGTAATGGATAACAATGCAGTCTCACCCTATTAGCAAGGATTGAAAAGACCAAAAGCCTTTCTTTTAAAGCCAGATGTTAGCCATGAACATTGAGGAAAAACTTAAAACTAGTAGGTCAGAGGCTCCCAATTGAGCTACTCAAGACAATTCTACTAAAATACTTTGTTAAGGGGAATATGTTGAAAAATTCTCACATAAACACATTATGCAAAATTTTTAGTTCTAGAGAGAAACAAATATTTTGAATTTGAATAAAATTGGTTGTATTTCATTATATATTACTATTTTTTTAAAAGGGTGAAAATGAAAGGAGGGAAACATAAAAATGGAGATGAGTTGTTTCCATTTTTATTACTGATTTTATACATATGCATTTTTTTTTAACCATTCAGGACAGTTTGGTGGAGTGGATTGATAGGGCATTGGACTTAGTGTTGAAACGTGGCTTCATATCCTGCTTTAGATATTGGGCAAGGGACTTACCCACTCTGGGCCACAAGTTCTTTATCTGTAAAGTGAGAGATTTGAACTTGATGGTATTTATTGGCCTTTCCAACTGTGAATCTGTGCTCCTGTAACAGCAGAGCCACAGCACACATATGTCTTAACATCACCATTTCAGGTAGGCTGAGAGGGGAAGTAGAATGTTCCTGAAAAGTCACAAGGGACTCTCAAATAAACTAAGGCAATCGAATTGAAATTAATTTCTTCTAAGAGATTGCTCAGGTCTTGCTTTCTTGAAACCAAGGTGATTCCCCTGGCTCTGTGTAGCAGATTATGACTTGTGCTTCCTCTCTTTTTTTGAAGCATTCATGGCACAAAGAGGCCTGGGCAGGCTTTGGAAATGGAAAAGGAGGCTGCATTAGACCATGTGTAATAGGAGATTTGTCTTGGAAACAGCCCAGTGGTAACAACTTTAAAGGACAGCTTCATAAATTATTTGAATTAGAGATACCAAAAGGCCTGATAAAACTCAAAAATACCAGGAGCCACTGACCTATATTTCTACTTTTCTGTCAATACAGAATTTCTGAGAATTATCTATATACATACTCTGAGGATTTCCTCAGTGAGGGCTTTATTAGGGAAATGGCAGGCCTTCACAAATACTATTCCACATTAGACTGTCTTTCCTATCACATAATTGTCTGAAAGAGGTAGAGAATAAATGATCCTTTTCCACTTATTATTGATCATAAGAAAATGGCCTTTTGATTTGGTTGAGCAAAATGTCATCAGAAAGGGTTGCTTGCAACATCTGTACATAAGAATTAGCATAAAGTGACCTTTGATTTATGGCTCATGATCATAAAGACCAGGTGAAAATAATACAGGGAGTCATATATTCACTAGAGGCATTTGAGATGCAGCAGTTCTAAATGTAAGATGGATCACCTTTAATACTTCTGTTTGTGACTGGTGTGATGGTTCTGTCTAAATATTATAGTCTCCTGGAAGAGATCTGGAATCTTAGGGGAAAAATGTCCCTGGCCTAACACAGGGAAAGCTGAGTGGATAGAACATGTTTATGGTGCAAGTTTTAACATGCATTTCATGTTAGAACCTGGAGAACTTAACTATCAGTGTATTATGGACAAGCAGTAGAAAATGCATCATAAGTGGGCCAGTGCACTAATCAGGAGGAGGCCATTGGTTGAGATTATTTTTTGGAAATTCCAAAGCTCTTTTTTCATGATCTCTAACTTCTCTTAGAAACAAAATTCCATCTTCTTAACAGTGAAATTCTCTGGGTGTTTGCCAGTAAACCAAGAAACCCAAAAGGCTCAAGAAATTAAGTGTGGGGGCAATTGGGTGGCCCAGTGGATTGAGAGTCAGGCCTAGAGACGGGAAGTCCTAGGTTCAAATCTGGCCTCAAAGACACTTCCCAGCTGTGTGACCCTTGGCAAGTCACTTAACCCCCTTTGCCTAGCTCTTACCACTCTTCTGCCTTGGAGTAAGACGGAAGGTAAGGGTTTTTTTAAAAAAAAAAAGAAAGAAAAGAAAAGTATGTCTCACAAAATGTAGTAGAGGCATATATTAGGCATGATTAGACTAACAGAAACAAGGCTTAAAAGGTGTCATCCAAATTAAAAAATAAAGATGTGGCCTCCGAGGAGGGGGATGGACAGCAGATAACCGGGGCCATACAGATGAGATCACAGATTTCTGTTGGAGTACTTTGGATTAGATGAGCTGAATTTTCATATAGAGAAAAGTGATTTCTTTGGTGTGTGGAGCCCCTTATGCGAACACTCCCAACCTAACCAAATGGAGCCACACAGTTTAGCAGCTCATCTGAATTTTCTTTTTTCTTTCTTTTTTTTTCTTGCTTATCTATTTATTGTCCATCTTATCAAGTATACAACAGAATAAAATACAATGGAAAAAAGTCAAGTCTTCACATGCATCCTATAAGAAAGCTCTCATCTGAATTTTCAAGAGTTCTTTGATGCGTGATGAAGTTAAATGACTTAACCAGGATTTTTAGCAGCATGTCAGAGGCAGGACTTGATCCCTTGACTTTAATCCTGGCCCTCCATTTATGCTGCCACATTTCTGGACCAACTACTGTAGCCTGGTAATACAAGTAAAATAAATCATTTATAGTGGAATTCTGTTATTGTGGTAAGAATGCATTGTTGAAGAATCTCTTAAAATGGCAGAGGGGAGAGGCGTTCTAGAGCATTCAGATTATTCACATAATGTTTTCAATAACAAAACACTGGGAAATTGTTTTATTTTTTATTATTGTAACTTTGTATGCAGTGGTTTATTTTTAAATTGTAGGGCAGTAATTCTTGTCATTCTGCTTTTATAATTGTGTTGCTGGTAACTTGCTTAATCCTTTAGGAGTTATTGTTTTTCATATACATTCTATGCTTTGAACAAGCCTGTTTTTACCTTACTCCATTGCTTTCCATGAGTATAAGAGCAATATTATATTTGTTTAGCTGAGTTTAATATATGAGGGTTTTCATGAGAAAAATACCTCAATCAGATTTATTTAATTTAGTTACTTCTTGGTTCTAAATTGAAATCATATTGTATATATTAGGGTAGGATATAGTTACCCTATCCATCATGTTAAAACTGAGGGGCAGAATAGACAGTGGTATATTGCTATTTTTTTTATCATAATCTATTCAGGTTTGGTCAACAGATGAACATTTTAAAAAGCTTTCTTATTTCTATCTTGTAATAACTTTCATTTGAGTTTTAATGCCTTAAAACTATTCCATTTTTTATACCTTTTTATATACTTTTTTTTTAAACCCTCACCTTCCGTCTTAGAGTTAATACTGTGTATTGGCTCCAAGGCAGAAGAGTGGGAAGGGCTAGGCAATGGGGGTCAAGTGACTTGCCCAGGGTCACACAGCTGGGAAGTGTCTGAGGCCAGATTTGAACCTAGGACCTCCCATCTCTAGGCCTGGTTTTTATACTTTTTTTAAATGAGTAAGACTGCTGGTATTGAACTGCATTTTGGTTTTCTTAGCTTTTTTATCTTCCTGCCAAGAAGAATGTGGACTCAATTCTAGAAGATTATGCGAGTTACAAGAAATCCCGTGGAAACACAGATAACAAGTAAGTATGTTGTGTTTTCTTGTGAGATTAAAATGCTGAACCAAAAGAAGGAAGCTCCTGTTAGAAGGGCCAGCTGTGCCTGTTCTGCAATAAGTACAACTCTGTGATGTCTGCTTCTAAATTAGGTGTGTCTTCTGGGGTCTAATTAGTATGTTCTACATTTGAACCATATAACTGGACTCTTCCTTTCTAGTGAGCTTCTCTTCTCCCAGTCTTTCCTAGTGCCTCGTCTAGTAATGAGCCTCTCTGCAAAAGGGAATACTCTTTTGGCTAAACTAGTAAAAGCACTTCATTTAAAGGGCCAGACCACCAACCATATACACTTAATTGCTTGTGTTCTCTGTAGTGACTATCCAAACCAGACAGACTCGGTGGTGTACAGAGATTGGAAAGACATGGAATTGGCCATTGGCTCTGGTCTTTAAGGCTATCTGTGTGGTACTAGCGAGGTGACCTCACTTTCACGGAACCTAGAAAAACATCTGCACACGGCTCTCCTGTCTTCCGAATAGTATTTGCAGAGAAGATGAATTTGCTGGCGCCTGACTTTGGCCTGTGCTCATTTAATTTGCTCCATTGTACAGTGATAATGGCGAAGTCAGACCTGCACGTGGCTCAGCCGTATTCTTGGCTTTAGCTTGCAGGCGTGCCTGCTTTGACCTGGGAGAACAGTGTTGGGTGGCTTCGTAATAGAGGGCAGGGGGGTCATCGCCGTCCTGGGCCTTTGGTCTGAGGTCTTATGGGAATCTTCATTCTTCCTTCATTAGCCTTAAATATGTCGAAGATGAGGCCATTCATGGATACGAACCTAACCATCTTAGCTTGAGCCTTTTGTGCTCTAATCACTGGAGCCACCTTATTGCTGCCCAGTAGAAGTGCCAGCTAAGTCTCGGGGGGTGGAAGAGAGAGTCACCAAGGTATTTGGGGAGGGTCCCCTCGGGCTCTGGTGATCACGCTCTCCTAGTCCGGTTGGGAAGACGACACGAAGAAGCGGCAGATCCATTGGGACGTATTTGAGTAGGGCGGGGCCTTGCCCAGGCCTGTCCCCCGCGCGGACTCGCACTCAGGGTGGTTTCTGTTTGCCAGGGAGTACGCCGTGAATGAAGTGGTCGCGGGGATCAAAGAGTACTTCAATGTCATGCTGGGCACCCAGCTGCTCTACAAGTTTGAGAGGCCCCAGTATGCCGAGATCCTGGCCGACCACCCCGACGCCCCGATGTCGCAGGTCTACGGAGCCCCGCACCTGCTGCGGTTGTTCGGTATGCAGCCTCTGTCCCCGATACGGGCGCGTCTGCTCTGCGCCAGGGCCACGGCACGCTTTCATGCGCCAGCCGCTTGCATTTGGGTCCCACTGCCTGGCACATAGAGGCGCTTCGGAAACGCTGGCGAATACCTGATGCTAATGGGGAACCATCCCCGAAAATGGGTCGTTGTGTTTTGATTCAGATCAGCAAAGTATAAACTGCCGTAACCTGTAAGGTAGAGGAGACACTCACACTCCCATGCTATTCTTTTGTTTTACGTAGTGAGAATTGGAGCAATGCTGGCCTATACGCCCCTGGACGAGAAGAGTTTGGCTCTGTTGTTGAACTATTTGCATGATTTCTTAAAGTAAGTATAATAGTCTACTCAAGTCTGTAATGAAAGACTGAAGTAGGAGTGTGACCTCGCTTTTGCCAATTGTGTCCCTGCCCAGACTGGCTGGGCCTTCGTGGGCAGGGCCTTCCTTCTTGCCCCATCTGTCTTCATTTGTTGGACCTGATGATCCCATCTAAGCTTCAGCGTCAGGAGCCTTGAAAATCTGTTGATGCCTCTTAAGACAAAATGTTGCAGGGAAGGTGTTGATCTGTGCTGACCGAAGGAGTCCCCGTGTTAGTGACATCAGACAGCCAATCCCTAGCCTCATGTCAGACCTGGATTTTGAAAGTGTTCGATGTAATGTGAAGAATTGCTTTCAATGCACTGAAAAAATTTGCTTTAGGCAGTAGAATGCTAGAAGTCTGTAGCAGGTCAGACTTTGAATACCTGGTGTCTTAAATACAGCCCTAAAGCCAGGAACCAATTTCTGCTTCCTATACCTTCTGATTACTGTTTTATATTCAGTTTCGTAGGCCCTGTTTTTGTAGTCTTTGAATATCTAAATGCATTTTAAAGTAAATGAGGATGAGAATTGTTTGAAAAATACAAGTAGAATAGGAAGAGACATCTAGGAAAAAATGAACAAAGTATATTTTCAGGATTTTTATTTTTGATGGTCAAACTCAGAACATGTTAAAATGATTCTTTAAAAAAGGCTTTGTTTAAAGTAATCCTTAAAGGGAATAAATAATGTATTGTATATATGAATATTGTAGGCATTAATAGACAGATGGGCATGGGAGGGCCAGGTTCTATTCTTACTGGATTGGCACCATTTTTAACCACAAACTCTTTTTTCTGGTCTAGATATTTGGCGAAGAATTCTTCAGCGCTTTTTAGCGCCAGCGACTATGAGGTTGCCCCTCCTGAATACCATCGGAAAGCAGTCTAAGGAGTTGGATACTTTTTGTTCTTTTTGGGTCTCTGTTAACCTATCTATCTGTTCTATTAGTCCCTTTCTTGCACATATATTGTACTTTGAAATTGTGTTTATGTAAACAGGACTGATGTTTAAATAAGTCTGTTTTGTTTGAAATAGAAAGTGTATAGGGAGGTGCTTCAGCCCTTCCTTCCCTTTCAGAGTTGCTGCCAGTGTGTTAAGAACAGACATGGAGAGTGATATTCTGTATATAGGATGTTTCAGTGTCTATTTGACAAAGCTGCTTGAATTCTGGTGGTTTCATTCCTTTGACACTAAGCACTTTGATGATCCCCGTGAATGCTAAGTGATAAAACACCCTGATTCCTAGTGCCAAAGGTTTAATCATATATAGCTCATGACTCATTCATTTGTGCTCATATTTCTTCTTAGTGCTTGAAGTAAACATGTTATTCCTCAAGCATTTTTCTCCTTGTTCACATTGTTGAAGAATGGTGATTTGTGTTGCCAGTTTCTTATTCTGGATCTAATACACATTCGAACAATAGGAAAAAAGCATTAGTGTTATTATCTATGGTTTTCTGGGAAAGTTGGTCTTTCAGGAGCTGTTTTACAAGTCTTGGAAATAAACCTTTTTTATTTAAAAAGTTTTGTGCTCATTTAGTGTTTTTGAAATGTTCACTTTTGCTTTATGTAATCTCTGGTATAAGTGATAGTAACTACTTCATTGTTATTGTAGAAGCTTTGCTTCAAGGGGCACAGCAAAATCTACATTGGCCTTCCTAGTTATCTTTGCAAAAATTGTATCATGCAATTACTTGCACTCTGTGGGATTCAATTAATGACAGGGCCCTCTTGCCAAAGGCTCTTTTATCTCTTAATTCTAAATGTTTCACTTTTACCTGTATAATGGTACATTTTCCATTTTTAACAATCACATATTCATTTTTGAAGCAGATAATAAAATATTTGCATATAATAGGCAACTGAGCTTTGAAAGGGTGATGACAGTTAAATCTGTTCTCTTGAGGTTGCTAAGGATACTGTGGTGCTTGGAAAAGCAGCTTTTGAAAGTCCATCTGGCTTAGGAAGAGGCTGAGTTTTATTGGTAAGATGACCACAGTCTGGGCCAGTTCTAATGAGGTTACATACTTTCCAGATGTCCTTTTCATGGGATCACAGGATTTAGAACTCCAGGAGACCTTGGAGATCACTTCTCTTTGGGTTAGTCTCAGAATTGCTTCCCTTAGCAGTTGTATTTGTTCAAGTGCAGCTGACCCTGCATTATATTAATCTTCAAGAATTAGGTTGAAAATGATGTATGGAGTGGTATTTGAGCAGCTCCTCTTTCAAATTGTCTCTTCCTTAAACAAGTAATAAAGAAGAAATTTTGCAAACCCTGTCCAAACCTTGAAAGTGTGACTTGAATTTGCATGAAAAATCAGTCCTTTGGTCTTGTCTGAGTGCCTGGGTGTGTGTAAGGTTTGGTAGGAGGCCATAGATAAAAGGAAGAAGTTGGTATAAAAGACATGGGAAAGCTCGAGTTTTGTTGTGGGAATGACTGAATGAGAAAGCTTTAAGTGCCTCAAGGGGCAAATTCCTGTAGTACCTTAGTTCATAGGGTTGGCTTTAAGATCAAATGAAATCTCTAAAACATACTGCAAACTAAAATGTTGGGTAAATATCACGTGATGCATAACAACTGTGCTCAAAAGCAACTGGAGAAGCTGGCAGCTCTGGTGGGAGAGAGGTTTGTGTGTGTGTGTGTGTGTGTGTGAGAGAGAGAGAGAGAGAGAGAGAGAGAGAGAGAGAGAGAGAGATTCGTGAGGCCTCACCTTCCACCCCAAGAAACCTGCCCTCCATTCATCACATCAGAAGGGACCTCCCCTTATTTTTGTCACTTGAAAACCTCCTCCAAGGCCCAGTGGAGAGACTATGCGGTGGAGCCTTGCCTGATCCCACTAGTTGGAAATAATCCCTCTTTGGACCACACTTTGTATTTTCCAAGCTCAGCGTTACAGTTATCTGTTTGGTCATCATTAGACATTTGTTCCTCTTGAGGATTTTATGGATTTGCTTCTGGGGTACCACGTGATTCCTTGGAGGTCAGAGTCATTTCTTTCTCCTTCAGAACATCCATCTCTCTCCTTCAGGAAGAGGTTGTTATTTGTTCCTTACTTGGTTTGCTTAAAACAAAACCAAAAACAAAACCCTTACCTTCCATCTTAGAATTAAAATTCTTTTGGTTCCAAGACAAGACTTGGGCCTTGAGGGTTGAGTGATTTGCCCAGGGTCACAGCTAAGAATTGTCTGCGGCCAGATTTGAACCCAGGACTGCCCATCTCTAGGCCTGGGGCTCAATCTGTTGAGCCACCTCGCTGCCCCCAGTATACTTTAGTAGCATGATAGCTAATAATGATAGATGACAGCCAGGTGCACAGTAGAGGATGGACTTGGAATCAGGCAGACCTGAGTTAGCCCTGCCTTGGACACTAATTGTTCAACCTTGGACAAGTCCCTTAACGCCTATTGTCTCAGTTTCTTCATCTGTAAAATAGAGATCTTAATGCCACCTTTTGTGAGGATCAGCTAAGCTAATCTTGGTAAAGTGCGCTGCAAGCCTTAAAGGTGTTCCATTTGTCTTAGCCATTTACACACGTGAAATATTCTTGGGCCCAGAAAATTCACCTTCCCCAAAGTATAGGATTGGGGAGGCCTGAGCAATTTTTCAGGAAAAGATAGAGATTTTAGCTACAAAGTTCTCCCAATGAAATAGGCCCAGTTGCTAAGAAAGCTGATGAAGTCTTTGTGTTTGGAAGGCAGAGGGACTGCCCAGAGATGGGCAGCCGCTGCTGCTACTTGGCAAGGTCCTGGCTCCAGGATGGGGGTCACTTTGGCCCTGCATTGTAGGAAACACTCCATGAGTGAGAAGTTGGATGGTGGCCACCAGAGGAGGGCAGACGGGACTCGTGTGACAACCTCTGGGCCTCCTTGGTTTCCTCATCTGTGAGATGATGAAGAGGGACCAGAAGGCCCTGGGATCTTTGCACCTTTTCATCCATGTTCTGTGGGTGTATGGGCTGGGGGTAGAATGGGTGTAAGAGAGGAGCTGGAAGAGACTTCCAGGGTCTGTCAAAGGAACAGACATCAAGCCTTGATGTCAACTAAAAGGAGTCGGAAAGCATTGCTTGAACATGGCCTATGGGGCACGCACTGAGCCTAGGCAAGAACGGTCCCTGCCTTGGAGGAGGAGCTCATGGTCTAATGGGGGAAGCAGCATGCATTCAGCTGTCTGTACAAAATGCAATACAAATGGGAAATCGTCTTGGAAGGCACTAAGCCCCCGGGAGGTCAGACTAGGAAAAGCTTGAATAAATGGGATACGAGTCTTAAAGGACAGAAGGGGACTCTGGGGGAAAGGCATGGAGCAGAGCATTCCAGGTAACATTTTATCAAAGAATCACTAGACTGGCTGAGGGTGCAACAGGGGCCACCATCTGCTCCAACCTTACCCAAGCGAGCAGCCCGTCGTCCACATACCCTATTGTGATTTGTCCAAGGGAAGCATCAGAACTCATTAAAACCCAAATCCTCTGGCTCGAAGTGGTACCTTCCCCAACAAAAGAGAGCCAGAAGGGTAGACGTCTCCAGAAAAGGATCCATCAAGGCATCAGTCCATCGAAAAGCTTTCGTTGAGCCTTGTTATTTGGGGAGCAGAGACCCACCATCCCTACCACCTCACTCACCAGTCAGCAACGGGAAGGGTAAAACAGACCCAGAAGGAGCAGACCAGCAGCTTTGGTTCCCAGTCCCAGCAGTCATCCAGGGGGTAAACCAACCCTCATGGAGATACTAGGGTCAACTTCGTGGGCAAGTGCTGCAGCACCCCACCTCAGCAGCCCCGGCTCCCGAAGACCCTGAAAAGTTCGCCCCCAAAGTTCTTGCCCCCCCTCCCCCTGCGCACTTGCCCTGTCAAAGGGCCAGCCGCCAAGCTCATCCTGCATCATCTGGGGGGATGGCATTCAAGACAGTGTCCATCCGCATTTTCCCAGCACCCCATTTCCACCCGACCTGCAGCTGACACCCCTGTGTGTTAGAATGTCAGCAGGCAAGCAGATTTTACATGTGACCGTGTGAACCATCTTTCCCTATTAGTTCTTTGAACTCGAATAAACAGAAGAGGATAAATGTGAAATGTAGTGTCTAGGTCTGCCTCCAGACTCCAGTTCTTTCTCAAGACGAGTCCTTGAGGATCTTCTTGGACCTCAGTCTTGCTAGGGATAGCTGCCCCTCAGACGCTCATCATATATTGCTTTTACAGCGCACGCAGCTCTGGGTCTGTTCACTGCATCCGTTCATGTAGGGCTCCAGGTTTTTCTGAAATCGTCCTCATTTTAGAGCACGGTAGCCTTCCATTATGGCCACATACACAGCTTGTGGAGCCTTTCTTTCCCTGATCGATGGACATCCCCTTTCCAATTCTTTGCCACCCAAACAGAACTACTATCCATATTTTTGTACAAACAGGTCTTTTTTCCTTTAAAAATGCTTCTTGGGACTTGGGGGGAGGGCTACCCACATAGAAAGAACTGTTGGCGGCGTCTTTCACATCAGGGCATTTTTGATGATTTTCTGCTGGGGGTTTGGCTATGTTTGAGTTTGCTTTTACACCGAGGACCAATAGGGAAGTGCGCTTTGCATGGCAATTAAAATATTATAAAATCTCTGGGATGCAGACCTAGTAGTGGATTGCTGGATCCAAGGGTGTGCAGCCTAGTTCCAAATGACTCCAGGAGCAGAGGCTTTTTATCCCCAGTGTTTCTCGCTCTGCTTTTCATAGGGTAAGCATTTAATGCTCACTCCTTTATCCCTTCATTCCTTAATTCTTCCCTTACTCCGAGCACACGTTTCTAAACAGCTCCACGCTCACCTCCTCTTTTTGGGTTCGTTTATTGGATGATCATTTTTGTCTCTACCGTCATCCTGGATAAATGACTGGCCTTGGAGTCACACCAGATCTGGGGGTGTCCACACACAGTCTCTGACGCTAGGCAAGGATTCTAAGGATCCTGTGCCTCAGGCGGCCACCTAAGACTGATCTGTTAAAGGAAGATTGTGATTTGCACCAGCTGGTGTGGAAAGCCTCCACAGATGAACTCACGGGTGGGTGCAGAGATGCCTGCCCCCGATGGGGAGAGCTCCTAAAGGAAGGATACAGTTGTTGCCCATCAGCAGTCAACTCTCAGTATGGCGGCCAAGAGAACAGCAGCCTCTCTAGAACTGAGAGTATGCCTTGTAGAATAGGAAATAAATGTGCTATTGGCCTCTCACTTGTACCCAAACCATCACCTCCCCTGGAACTCGCTTCCTCTCCACATTTGTCTCGCCGTGGATGCTTCTAGTCATTCAGACTTGCAAAGGCGGTTGGCTTCCTCACCTATAAAATGAGATGCTCTCCAAAGCCCTTTCCAGTTTGATCTATGGTTTGGGGAGGGGCGGTTGGAGTTTGGATTTTGTCTTGGTGGGGCCAAAGGGCCCCTGGCCGCAGGCCACGAACACTCCCAGAATCTGTCTTGGAATTCTGAGTTGGAAAGAGGTTGGGACGGATCCCAGAGACTTTTCCACCCAACTCATGTCAGAACAGGAATCCTCTCCAAGATATCCCTGACAAGCTCAGGTCTTGTCACGGCCTCTTCTTGAAGATTCCCAGGGGGAAAACCCACCTGCTGTACTTCTGCCCCTTCAACTTTGGAATTATGATTAGAATTTGATTCAGTGCAACTTCCACTCCTTGCTCCTGGTTGTGTCCTGTGGAGACATGCAAAATAAACGTATTCCCTCTTCCATGAGCCGGCTCTCTAAAGCCTGGACAGCAGCTGGTCCTTTGCCTCGAGCCCTTTCTGCTCCGGGCTACACACTCCTGATTCCTTCCGCTGATCCTTATGTGGCCTCTTTTTTGGTCATTTCATAATGCTTGTCACCTACGAGCTTACAGACATCCCCCAGAACCCTTTAAAGCAGATTCACAGGACTCCAGGCAAAAAGTTTAAAATAAAAAGGTATTGGGTATGGTCCAGCAATTTGTGTTTTTACAATGACTATCTTCCTTACCAGGGGTTCTCTGTTACAGAGGCTGGCACTGGAGAAAGGGTGCCAGGCTGAAGAGTGTGTGAAATCGATCGCCTTAATGGGGGGGGGGGGGCAGGAGTGAAATAGAGAGGAGGAGAAGACTCTGGCTGGGAGAACAGTGAGGCTCTCTCGGTCTTGAGAAGCCAAAGAGAGAAGGTAGGAAAAAGACTTTCTCCTGAGGGTTACCCACTTTTCCTGCTGGTGACTGAAAATCTTTCCCCACAACACTTCCAATTGAAGGGAATTTCTGAAGAGAAACCTGAGACTTTACCTCAGCTCCTGTTGCCCAGGGGTGAGTCAACCTGACTCTCTCAGGGGGCTCAGGCTGCCAAAACCTGAGTCCCCCCCCCCAATTTGAGGAGGGAGGAGAAAGGGTTTAGAGACAGGGACCCCCTTTTCCCCACTTCTCTTTTCCCATTCTTTCCTGCCCATTATTTCCTTTTGTATTACCTGATTGAGTTAACATTAAAAGTTATCTCTTCCCCAACCTGAGTGTGAGTGAATGAATCAAAGGGAGACCTTTTGGTCTTGAGTAGTGGAGGGGGAGACAAGAAGGAGAAGAACAAATTGGGTAGAGCAGCTTTAGTCAAGAAGGGAAGGCAGAAGGGGGAAAATCTTCAATCCCCCTCTTCTCTCTCTGAGCCAACCCGTTACATCTGCTGCCTCCCCTGAACCCTGCTTTGAGAAGGGGGTTCTCCTCTTTTCCCCCCTCTCCATACCAAAAGTCCAAGCTTCCATAGGGGTACAAAACTTCCTCATTTTTATCTTTTTTTAAAAGATAATTCCCCAAGTTTGGGTATTCTATGGTCCTTCCATCAGTAGCAATAATGAAAATACCACTCACGCCCCTACGTTCAATGGTTTTGCCCAAAGTGTCATCATTCTTAGGAAGGCCTCACAACACTTTCTTGATTCTTTTTGGCAGCATCATTTTTGCCCGTGCTCGTTACTTGCTTGATTAGTCTTGGGATATGCTCTCTGTTCTAGTCCGGGAAATGTGCCCCAAGAAGGCACAGATCTCTGTGTCAGGCTCACAAATAGCTACCACAGGACCCTCGCCCCTCCCTGCTTGTTTCCTCTTCAAGGCTCTCTGCCCTAAGGTGGTTCCCTTGCAGACCAGCCTTTTGGACCACAAAGTAGGGGGAGCCAGACTGCTGTGGAAATGCCACCCTGAGTAAGTAAGTGCCTTTGCTCCGCTGGTCACCACATCCAAGTTGTGTTCTAGCCCTACCAACTGAATTTCTTCCATCTAGAGTGAAACTATCTCTTCCTGCTGACCATCTTTGGTGTTTGGGCCGGGGAAGTCCCTCAAGACTCCACATGGAAGCCACAAAGTAAGCAAATGTAAGCCGGGACATTTCCAGAAATCTCCTGCCAACGGCTCACCTCCTTAGAATCCCCCTTGTAAAACCGAACTCGAGACCCACCATCTGTTCTTTGCCGGCGGTCTCTGCGCCCTCCTCCCGTGCATGGCAATGCCTCGGGACTTGGTCTGGGTCTCCTTTCTCTCTGCTTCTATTCCTTCTGTCTCTTCTTTCCCCTTCAGGTTCTCAGAGAGGTTCAGTCTGGCTCGGGATCCACGCCTGGACCCACGTTCGGATTTCCTGACGCTCTGTGGACCCCTTCAGTGCATGAAGACTTGGACTCCGTAAGTGCCCCTCAGTTCCCGCTGAATGGAATTCCACGCTCCTGGCTGCCTCCTCCACAGGCCAGAAGGTCCGTCTTCACTTGCCAACAGAACACTCGGGGCGGGTGGGCCACTCTGATCCGTATCGCGCGTCTGCGTTATCTGTCACAGACGGCATGTGGGTGCTTAAAGGTCTGGCCCCGCTTGTGGAAGGGCACGCCACGGTTTTTATCAGAGCCCCGGACAGGCTGGTGTCTCTCTTCTGCCGTCTGACACCCCCTTTCCTGAGATTGGAAATCACGAGTCCAGAGAAAGGTCTCTGATTCAGGCAAAAGCTATTCTGAAGATAACGAGAGGAAGAATCACGCAATCAGAGCCGCTGTGTCTGGAACTGATTAAATGCTTGCGGCTAGCGGCTAGCGGGGAGATTGAGAATCAGAAAACAGCCAGGATGAAGAAACGTTTGACAGCCTCCTCCGAGGAAATTTGAACAGTCTCTGGGTGGCTGGCCAGGAAGTCCCTGAAATCTTGGGCAGTCAGATGGCAGGAGACCTCGGTGGGTAGTCACGGACTCTCACAGTCGGAGCCTGAAGGACCCTCGTCAGAGGTGGTCAGAGCCTTGGGGGGGGGGGTGGGGGGGATTCTTGTCATCGGAGACTGTAGGACCCGGATACCCAAAGGCTGTTGGATCCTGAAGTCAGAGGTCATAGGATATGAGTTCCAGGCAGTGGATGCTTTTTTTTTCTTTAAAAAAAATCCTCACCTTCTAACTTAGAGTTGAAACTAAGTATTGGTTCCCAGGCAGAAGAGTGGCAAGGGCTAGGCAGTTGGGATTAAGTGACTTGCCCAGGGTCACACAGCTAGGAAGTGTCTGAGGCTGGATTTGAACCCAGGGTCTCTTGTCTCCAGGATTGGCTCTCTATCTGCCCTGATCCATTACCCACCCCCCCCCCATATGTTGTTTTAACAAAGCCCAGATCTTTGACCTTTCCAGAGCTAGTTTTTGTGAAGGGTCAGGGTCAGCAGGTGACATTTACTCTCAGGAAAAGTCAGTCCAGGACCACTGGTGGTGGGAATGGTGCTCCTGAGAAGGGGACCTGCCATTCCCCCATCATCTCCCTCATGGTCATGTTTCCAGGCAGTTCAGTGACCATTGACCTGATAGGATGTTCCTTTATTTCTAACCTCTGAGGATGTAGCCTGGGTCTGGCCAGTGGGAGGGACAGGGTGAGACTAGAAGGCCAATTAGAAGAAAGGCGTAGAGTGGTCCAGGAGCTAATAATCCCCTTTCCCAGGACTTGTCTATTGTCACTGTTGTCTGGGAATTTGTTCATTGCTTGAGCCAAAGGAGGAGAAAATCCTGTAGAGGATAAATGCTGTCTGAGTCAGGCTGAGCTCCCTGCTCAGGGGTCTTTATCCCTCTCGGAGGTGGCAAGGTCCCGGCTCTAAGAGAGGCCCCAAATCCGTATGAAGCAGATGTTCAGGGATGACCAGAGCATTCCCAGGGCTGGACTGCTGCCCCTTCCCCTTGTATCCTCAGTCAGGCATCACACGACATCCGTCTGCGTAGACACACTCTGTTTGCACCCAGTGTAAATGATAATTTTATAGTTGTGACTTAAAATCTAAATTAATTAGTCACCAGGGAAAATCCCAAATAATAAAATACCCAAGTCATCTGGAAATTATGGTGATTTAAATTAATATAGAGAGAAGGAATTAAGGAGGGGAGAGAGAGAGAGAACAAGAGAGAAAGAGAGAGAACGAGAGAGAGAGAGAGAGAGAGAGAGAGAGAGAGAGAGAGAGAGAGAGAGAGAGAGAGAGAGAGAGAGGAAAGAGTTAATTTAAACATCTCCAGCTCAGGCTGAGCCAGGAGGAATTAAAGGCCTTGGCTAAAGGGGCCTCCCTGAGCCCAAGGGAGAAGGAAGTCAGTCTTATCACTCACCACAAGACCATCTCAAGGAAGCTGCTTAAAGTTCACACCAGACACAGGGCAATACCAGTCATCCACACTTCCATTGTGAGTTTCCCTCAACACCAGTCCTCCTTGGTTGGCCAAACTGACCAGGTCCAGGGGGTAGAATAACTGATTGTCTGCCACTGAATTCCAACCAGTTCAGGGATCATCGTCACATTTGGGTCCTGTATCCATGGGGCGACTTTCTATTGTGGATACATATGCTGGGTTCCCTATGGTCTGAAAATGTGGTCCTTGATGGGTCACAAAGATGGAGGGATGCACATAGTGAGTGCTTAATCGATGCTTGGTGAATGAATGAACAATTGACCTACGATGCTTTAATCCGAAGGAGAAACACAAATGGGATTTTCAGTAAGTGAGGTATTAAAAAAATTGCCCCTGTGACTGCCTGCAAACATCTCTAGGGGAGGAGATGTCGTCTTTCATTTTATAAGTGAGGATACTGTGAAACAGAGGAAAGGAAATGACCGATCCAAGGCCACTGAGTGAATCGATTGTGTACTTGATAAGGAAATTCCTGTCTTACCCCTCTTTGCTTTTCCTTGAGTTGTTTCTCTCAAGTAATGTGAATCAGAGGGATGGAGATGGATGACCAAGTCCTTTTAAGTTTCTCTGATGCAGCAGGATGGAGGCAGGGGACATGGCCTCCTCTGACAGCCTTCAGCTTGCCTTGAATTGGAGTGGGTCCACTGCATCTCCCCTTCACTTGTTAGTAAAAGCCTGCTCTGCCTCTAAACTTTGGGTGAAATCAAGCTGTTGCTTCCCTTACTTCCTAGATTCCAAACACCGACAAGAACAGAGTATATTCAGGAACATGAAAGGTGATCCTTCAACTAGCTTATGTGCAGAGAATCCGTGTGCTTCTCACCGAGGCCATATTCTGCAGACAACCTTGGGCTAGTCATGTTCCATATTTCAAGGGACAGTTGCTTGGAGTCATCCACAACTTCCATAAATGGGATATTCATGACTTTATCCGAGTCACTGAGAAAAGGTTAAAAATGATAGAGTCTAGGATAGTTCATTGAAGACTTCCATGTTGAGTCTAACCATTCCACTCGTTCTAAATTAACCTCATTGTACTATTGTCTACTTCTTTACTCTTTCCAGAAGAACAGGGTAAGGAAACTTGTCCACTGCTTTACTGATGACCGAGTCTCCTCTCAGATGGGGTTGGGATGCTGTGGATGCCGAATTCTGTCCTGGCCAAGGGTGAGGATGGGGCATGGGCTGGTTTTGCAAACTGCTTTTTGTTGGTTACAAGGCAGAGTCTATCCGGGGATCATTGTGGTGTCAAAAACAAAAGGCATCCGAAGAATTTAAAACTTAAAATAAAGTCAAGTAAACTTTATTTATAGCATTTCTCTGATCTACCCATCTAGTAACCCTTCCCAGAATAGAAATAAATGTGGTCTGGCATGACTTTTTTTTTCTTTTTTGGATGAAGCCACATGGACTCTATGGGATAACTATCTTCCTTTATAGATATTCACTCACTCTCTCTATAATATGATCTAAAATGTTTAAATGTGAAAGTTGGGGAATTTATCTGTACTTCTGCAATCTTAGACCATTTCTTATTCTCACAATATTTCAAAGTTCACTAATGGGGCTCTTTTTTTTTTCTTTTAAACTATTTACTTAGGTTAGGAATCAAATCTCTCTCTCTCTCTCTCTCTCTCTCTCTCTCTCTCTCTGTCTCTCTCTCTCTCTCTGTCTCTCTCTCTCTTTCTCTCTCTCTGTCTCTCTCTCTCTGTCTCTCTCTCTCTGTCTGTCTGTCTCTCTCTGTGTCTCTCTCTGTGTCTCTCTGTGTCTCTGTCTCTGTCTCTGTCTCTGTCTCTGTCTCTCTCTCCCTCCCTCTCTCTCTCCACTCCCCTTCTCTCTCTCTCTCTCTCTCTCTCTCTCTCTCTCTCTCTCTCTCTCTCTCTCTCTCTCTCTCTCTCTCTCTCTCTTTCTCTCTCTCTGTCTCTCTCTCTCTGTCTCTCTCTCTCTCTCACCTCATAGTTTCTCTCAACCTGGTTTAGCCCATTTTTCAAGATGGTTTTACCAAGGTGCGTTCACTACCCAAACTACAGTTTCTTGGAGCCACAGTGAGAGCTATGTGGCAGGTGAACACCAAAGGAGAATGAACACTCCTGAAAACCCTCATACCAGAGATACTAGTCTTCCCTAAACAATCCAGACACCCCAGTATGAGGCAGGGAAAAGAAGAGAGCATAGCCAAGTTCGATGCTAATTGGGAGAGACCTTTGTAACAAATATGTGTTGTTATTGTTGTTCAGTCATTTCCAGTCACAGAGTTTTGGGGTTTTCTTTTTTTTTCATAAAAAAGAGGTGACCCTCTTTTTTAAAATAAAAATTTTTTAAATTAATTAATTAATTTAGAATATTTTCCCATGGTTACATGATTCATATTCTTTCCATCCTCCCTCCCCCGTAGCTGACACACACATGTCATTGATCAAGATCTATTTCCATATTATTGATAATTGCACCAGGGTGATTGGTTAGAGTCTATATCCCCAATCATATCTTGGGGTTTCCTTTCCTTTTCTTTTTTTTTTAAACTCTTACCTTCCATATTGGAGTCAATACTGTGTATTGGCTCCAAGGCAGAAGAGTGGTAAGGGCTAGGCAATGGGGGTCAAGTGACTTGCCCAGGGTCACACAGCTGGGAAGTGTCTGAGGCCAGATTTGAACCCAGGACCTCCCGTCTCTAGGTCTTATTCTCAATCCACTGAGCTACCCAGCTGCCCCCATTTGGGGTTTTCTTGACAAAGATCCTGGAATGGTTTTCCTTGTCCTCTTCCAGCTGATTTTACAGATGAGGAATCGAGGTAAACAAAGTTAAATAACAGCTACGAAGTGTCTGAGGCCAGATTTGAAATCAGGAGGATGAGTCATCTGGATATCCACTGTACCACCTCGCTGTACAGGCAAGTAAGACAAATTCCCATAGTGGTCATGTCGGAAAATGGATCCTTTACTCTTCATCTTGAGTTCGTCACCTCTCTGTCAGGTGAATAGCAAGTTTAATTACTGGTCTTCTGGAATGGCATTGGTTAAATGCCTTTCAAAGATGTTTTTCAATGGGAAAACCCAAATTGTGGAAATCAGTGGGGAAATCCAGGTTGGGCTAAGTAAAGGAGCTTGTAGACACTTCTTGACTGTGAAAACCTTCGAGCTTCATTGTTTCTTACTCACTTGCTGGTGCCTTGCTGATCTCCAAAGAGACTTTTCACCCTCTGCTGATCACAGAGCTGGCTGGCTTGGTGCTAGATTCATGGCTTTAATTCCATCTCTGGTCAGCAGGCTGATGGCTGTAAAAGGAAGGTTTGAGTTTTTCAAACGGTACACTTCAGAAGGTCACAAATGTGCAAACAGAAGCTGCTTGGATAGTTGCTTGCTGATATCAACAGGACACACAGCATATATTGAATTCTAATTTCATATCCCAACCTGAACGTTTTCTATGTTTGGCACAATTAAGAATTAAGATGTTCCTTCCAAAACAACCTAGACACACGTACTAATTTTGGGATACACATAATTCAGAAAATCCAATTAAGAAATCAAAACATGTGATCCCAAATTTACAGGGTTGAGGCAACGTCTCTAAGCAGTCTTGCTGTGGATCGTCTATCCCTGCTACTTGATGCTGAGAAGGTTTTGTGGGATCAGAGAATTGGGGAAGGACAGAGTAAGTAGCCACCCAATCAACAAGGAAACTTGCTCTTGTCTGCCACATCCAATGTCATCCCCGGCTTGGTTATTGGGATGGGAAGAGTGGGGTCTGTCCAGGCCTTGGGTCCCGCCTCTCAGAGTAGTAGGACTTGAGTGATGGAAGCTGAGGCACTGGATGGTTCTTAGGGCATTTGCTCTTCCCATGTCCCTTTTCCCCATAGGAGGGACAAGTGCCTGGTGGCAAACACCATTCGTCCTCAGGGGATCCATGAGACTGTCGGTCCTCTTTCCCACAATGGAGGCAGGGTGCTGATTCTGAACTCCTATTTTGTCTGGAGCTGGTTTCTTACCGGGAAGGTCTCCGTTGGACATGGTGGCTGCAGTAAATAATGTGTGTTTCTTGCAATGAGTGCAAAAGTTACAGTCCTTTTCCTCAGTCTGTACCAGGTCCCAGTTGCTAAATACTTTAAAGAGTGCATTAAGTAGTCTGGAGGTGGGTGTTTGGGGGCCAAATTCCAATTTCTGCAATTTCCTTCTAATATCAGAAGCTGATGGACTGGTAAAATGCATTTTAAGGAGAGTAATTCCCTCCTGAGACTTGAGATCTAAGTTGGTCAAGTTCTTCACAGCTTTTTCCAGCCTGCCATGAAACATGGTGGGATTTCCCTCCATCTTTTGGGTGAGCTCTTTTACTTTCTCATAATTCACCTATTTTTAAAGTCTTTTTGCCATTCCCTCAATCAAACATTTCAACGTATGAGTTCTTCTTTCTCTATGTCTGTCTCCCTGGTGGTCCCACTCTGGATCAGATGTGGGAACTGCCATAGCACCTGCAGGGAGATCTGGGCCAATGGCCACTAGCTCATTCCCCTACTTCGGAGCCAGATCCCAAATTCTCCACTTTTCATCCACTGTACAACAATCAGACGGGATGATGTCAGTGTCACTTTAGGTAAGATAGAACTGCAGGGCGATTGCTTTAAACCCACCAATGAAATGGGTGGGATCTTCATGATACCTGTGTCATCTCTCCTTGATCTGTGACAAATTCATCTTGGAAAAAGGGACTGAACTTGCACCCACCCATTCCCCCTCCTGATTCTCTTATTGATTATATTCCTCCTGATTTTTAGTCCCTGTCTCCTAGATGCTCTCATTCATTTTGTTTCTTCTTGGATATAATTCTCTATTAGATTTCAGATGGTAACATCCATGGCCATCCCACCTGAAACCACTGTTCAACCCCTGGATCAAGCCCATCAACCTTTTTGAGGGCCAGCGCAACATCCCAACAGCCTGAAGAAGTTACAGAAGTTGGGATCGTCTCCCCAGTTTTTTAGATTTCTGGCCTTTTTAGGAGGGAGAGAATGTTGGAGCCAGGCAGTGGGCAGTATAGGCACTGATGGAAGCAGGACCCTCATGCGATGAAATCTCGTCCTCACCAGTTAGCATTCATTAAGACGAATGAATGCAAATGAATGAACTGCAAAATCTGTATTATTAATTCTGTATTGTTCCTGGAACTATACTATTCTATGCATTAGTTCTGAACTGTCAGCCTGCTCTGTGTCACAGTTCCTTGCTGTTCTGTCTACATTTACCTTAGTTCTGAACTTTTAGGCTGTATTATTAACCACTTGCATTGTTCCGTATTTACCTCCATTATGTTCCCCTTTTGATGAAGGCATTCCAGAAGGGTAGTGAGACCTCTTCCATGCTGACAAAGGATCAAGGTGGGGTGATGGGGGAAACTTGAGGCATGGGCACTAAGGGATCTCAAGAAATATGCAAACCCTCTTCCATAGGGGTTTAGGGGGCTGCTTTTCCAGCTCCCAGGCTACTCCATCAGCCTGGGGCTCTGGGGCTACTCCATCAGCTCAAGGGGCTACTCTTCCATGGGGGCTGCTATTCCACCAGCTCCCAGGCTACTCTACTAGCCCCTAAGGTCATTCCACCAGCCCAGACTATTAGACTAGCTTGAAAACCTGTTCTTCAAGTAGCATTCTTTTTCTTACTTCTGAATTAAACACAGTTTGAGTCTCCCATTCTTGGGGTGAGATTCTGTCACAAATTTGGGTTTGTTTCTCCTACAATACTTGGCAAATCACTTACTCTTTGGACTTCAGTTTTTCTAGTTGTAAACTGAAGGGGTTGCACTGGTCAATGGTTAATAACAAACGGGTTGCAAGAAAGAGGGGATGTGGTGTGTGTGGATTTAGACCAGGCTCTTCTGAGTAGGGATGGGTTTTTATCGAAGAAGCCCTGTAGTATTCTGTAGTTCAGTGCATTGTAACCCCTATTTCATGAGTCCCATAGAGCTCTCTCTTGGAAGTGATGGACTCATTTCAAATGGATGGTTTCAATATTCAGTCTTTCAGCCTCTGTAACCAGACTTTCTATGACCTATTGCTACTACTCAGAATCCTCCATTGGGAACACCAAATTCAAACTTATTTCTCTCATGGGTCCTCCCCCAGTCTTGCAATCACCAGGCTTTGAAAGCAGTAACATGAGATAGATTTGTTAAAGATGTGTAGAAAAACCAAATAAACAGAGAAAAGACGAACTTCTGAGTACTAATAACAGCACGCACTCATCTCAGTCTTCTGAAGGCCCTCCTTTCCTTCAAGGCCCAGTTCCAGTCCTACTTAACCTCCCAAAAGGATTGCGATGGTCCTCTCATTTTCCATGGCCCTTTGCTGGATCCCTCCTTGGTCAATCTGGCCATGCTTGTTGCTGTATGTCTCCACCCTTTGAAACTTGTGGCCCCTTCAGGGGAGATCCGGAGAGAGGCCATCTCTGAACCTCCAGTATTCAGCCCGAGTCCTGTCCATAGTTGCTGCTTAATACATTTTTTGATGAGATAACTGTGACTAGAGAGGATGCCCTGCCCTCTGCAGGCCCGGTTGGGAGCATCTTCAGAAGCAGTTCTGGGCCAGGGCACCCTTGGGTCTCTGAATTTCTGAACTGCCTTCTGGGTCATCCATTGCAACCTATCCCTGAGCAGGAGTCTCTACTGAAGTATCCCTGACCAGCGACAGGTTTCCCAGATGGACTTTGCTTGGAGACTTCCAGAACTTCAAAAGCTTGAGTACATCGATGCATAGCCTTATGTAGCTCTGAGGTGCAGGTAGGATGCTGGGACCTGGAGTCAGGAAGACTTGACGTTCCTTTACACACCACCTGTGTGAATTGCATTACCCTGGGCAACACAATTTTTATTTCTGTCTCTGTCAGTCTCCTCCCCACCTTTTGGTAACAACCTCTTTCAACCTCAGTTTTCTCATTTGTAAAATGAGGATAATGAGTAACATCCATCTTATGGAGTTGATATCTGGAAAGAGCTTTTTGACCCTTAAAGCTCTCTATAAGTGCCAGCTGTGATTATGGGATGGTTTGCCTACATTTTTTTCAGTAAAGCATTGGGTGAGGTCTCTTGGTGAGCTGGAGGGGGAACTCTACAGGGCTTGAGGAGAGAAGAAAAGATTTGGAACAACCATTGTGGAGTGTAGCACAGAGTAGATCATGTGAAAGTAAAGGATGGGGTCACTGCACTGAATTTTAAGGCATGGCTGTGTGATGATTCGGCAGCACAAGTATAAAGAAGAGAAGGCAAGTTGGTAGACTAATGTAGGAATGGCTTTTGGAAAGGGATGAGAGGCCATGGGGCAAGGGACTCAAGGGTAGACAGCTGCTCTAGTTAACTATCTAGCTATTGCATGGTCAACAATCTGAAGAGAAGAAAGTAAGGTCAGAGTAGCTATAATAGTCATGGAAAATAGGGAGGACTTGAGTGACTCGAGGCTGTCTTGAGGATGAAGAATGGGAGAGGGGGACAGACCAAGATGGCGGCATGGTAGAGTACATGATGGCCTTGAAGTCAAGGCTTCAAGCCCATCATGCAATCATGGGCATCCCACTTAGCCTCTGAATTTCAGGCAGCTCTCTCAGACTTTTCTAATGTGTTCTAGATGGACTAGGACCTTCATGGGTGCTTCACTAAGAAAATTTCTGACATCTGACAGCATCCTGGGCAGGGCTATCTTGGTCCCATGCCATTCCAGGCTTCTGACACTAAGATTTTAGGGTTTACGCAAATCATGGACACATATAGAATAACAACAACAACAATGGCTAACTTTTAGAGCACTCTAAGATTTGAGAAGTGCTTTATGTATATTAGTTATATAATTCTCAGAATAAGCCTATGAGGTAGGTACTATTATTCTCATTTTGCAGGTGAGGAAACTGAGGCAAACAGCTTAGTGGACTTGTTTAGGCTCACACAGTTAAATAGGTGTCTGAGAAAGGATTTCAACTCAGGTCTTCCTTACTCCAAGTCTAGCACTCTATCTACTATGCCATCTAACAGCCATGGGAACCCAAACACACTCTGAACCTAATATAATAATAGCAGCATCTTACTCGTGTAGCTCTAGAGATATTGCAAAGTATTTTAAATAAGATTAATCAGATATTTTACACAATACATTTATTTATAATATATTTACAAAATATTTCAAACAAAAAGTAACACACAAACATGTTTATAGATCCTAAACTATAATATCATATGTATATAAATAATAAATACAAAAAATATTATATAGCATGATACATATATGCATCTGTCACTATGTTGACCCAAGGGGATGTCTTGGGGCAATATAGCTCCATTCTTAGGGAGAGGCTCACGCCAAATTTCATAGAATCAATTTAAAATGAAAAAGTCCCTAAATATAAACACATATACATATTTCTGAATTTGGGCTGATGCTTCTCTGTGTTGCCCTAAGGGGATGTGTAGGGGCAACACAGCTCCATCCTTAAGGAGATGCTCACACTAAGTCTCACAGAATCCCAGAGCATCTGTTTCAGTTGGTACCTGAAGAGAACCCCCAAGTGGTTGTCCAGTTTCTTCTTGAAGATGTTCACTGAGGGAGCCTCCCAACACAGCTCACTGTACTTTGGGATAGCTCTGATTGTCAGGGAACTTTTTTATTTACAGCCAGGTCTTTGACTCTGTAATGTCACCAGGGCTAGTTCTGCTTTATGGGACCAACCTGAAAACATTCCTTCATTTCACATATAATTCCTATAAAGGCAAACAGATTGGTACAATGGAAAGAGCTTGGACCTGGAGGGAAGATGGTCTATCAGCCTCAGACACTTAACTAGCTCAGTGACTCTGGCCAAGTCACTTAATTCCTGTCTTCCTCAGTTTCCTCATCTGTAAAAAGGGACAATAATAGTAACCATCTCCCAGGGTTTTTTTCAAGAATACAGTGTCGTAATGTTTGTAAAATACTTTAAAAACTAATAAGTAAATAAACTAAAATACAAATAAATACATGAAGTCAATATATAAACATTCTCTCTCATAGGCAACCTCAATAGGCTGCACTACCCATTTTGACCACTAGAGGGAACCATAATACTGAATGGTTTTTCCTTGCATGGAAGTTAGTTCCTCACTTTCATGTTTGTTGCTGACAGTGTCAATCCCTTCTCAAGGAACCGCTTCCAGATTCCTAATCTAGGAAATAAAAATCATGATGTTAAAGATGTAGAAGTTATTGCAGTTATGGTGACCCTGGCTTCTATTCCTTGGAAGAATTCCCTCTGTATCCATTGCTTAGGCAGACAGGCAATATGAGGGTTATTGCTGGTTTCGTATAAGAAAAGGAAATGCTTCTCTAAACTCTCTTAAGGAAGTATTGAAATATCCATCATTTTCTCATCTTTCCTTTTCCCATCTTCAGTTTGGGGGAAACTCGGAGATGATCAGGGAAGGGAAAGAGTTTTTACAGCCTCCTTCAGGAACAAAGGAAGGAGGAGAATATCAAAAGCTCTTTGGCTCATCAGTCTGGTCATTCAGAGAAATTCTGCAAATTTGGGGATTTTGGCATTGTGTGTGTGTACATTCTTCCCTCTTCCCTCCCTCACTGACTTTTTCTTTTGTACACAATTTTATTGAGAGCTTTCCATTCCTGTTGGCTTGAATGCTCCTGTAGAATTTGAATTTCTAGGATGTTATTTTCTCCAAACTCTGTGCAATTTGTTCTCCTTCTCCTTTATCACAGATTCTAAGATTCTGTGACCAGTTCTCGAATGGTCCTTTCATTTCCACCCTCGTAATTAGTTTCTCTTTGGTGAGAATAAGATTTAGAATGGACATTTCACTTTTTGAAACATCATGATTTCATTTAGGTAAATTAAGACATTATGAATTTTTTTGGGGGGCAGAGTGTGAAGGAGACAAGGTCAAGTGAGAGGGAGGTAGAGAGACAGAGAGATGGAGCAAATTTAGAAAAATAGACTGAGCAGAGAGATAATAATAACTAACATTTTTATAGTGTTTACTATATGTCAGACCTTGTGCTAAGTGTTTTATAATTATTATCTCATTTGATCATCACAACAAACCTGGAAAGTAGGTGTTATTGTTATCCCCATTTAATAGATGAGGAAAGTGAGGTAGACAAAAGTTAAGTGAATTGCCCAGGGTCACACAGCTAATGTCTGAATTTGAAATCAGATATTCCTAACTCCAGGCCTGGTACTCAATCCACAGTGCCACTTAGCTGTTGAGGGAGAGGGACACACACACACACACACACACACACACACACACACACACACACACAGGGAGACAGAGACAGAGAGACAGAGAAACAGAGACATACAGAGAGGAAGGGACAGAGAGGACATTCTATCTCATACCTCCACTTCCCAGACTCCTTGGCTAATTCTTCTTTCTATTCAGGTAATTCCAATGTCAATCTCTGTTTTCCTCTGTATTTATCTTCAGTCCAATGGTTTCCCCTTTTCTGGAATTTTATCACATACTGCTGCTCTGCCCTGCCCCCTTAGTTTTCCTTTATCCTTTTCCTTTTAAATATTGTATACTTTTGTTCCAAACATGGATCTCATCCCACCACATCTTGCTGAAACTGGAGTGGGGGCACGGGGTCCCTTGAAGAACCTAAGTCACCAGAAGGATCCCAGACCAGAAAGAGCATATGAGGAAATCCCTAATGTCTGACCCCATAGGGGAATGCAGGGAACCCAGAAATTCTAGGGGACACTTCCAGGACTCTTCTGACCTCAGGAATACGTCATGGCCAGAGAAAACCATCCCCAATAGCCACCAACAAATGGGCAAAGATGGTAAGCATGTTCTATACTTTTGAGAACGGGATATCTCACTGACAGACAACATTCCCAGTCTCACCCCCCCACCCCTTTCCCCAGCCTCCTGTCCTCATAAGTCACAGGTCACCTCAGCCCACTCCTCTTCACCCAGTCTTCTGCCACATGTCACATAGTCAGATCTCCTGTGAAACACATATGAACCAAATATTTTGTTACTTTGGAGAAGCAACTTCCATCTTGCATCCTGACCTCAACTTTCTAATAAATCTATTTTCTAAAGATTTATTGGGACTGGTAATTCCTTTGCAAATCAGGGAAATCTCTCTTCCATAGATCCCCACCCCCATTTGGGATTTTTACTGTGCTTTTTTTCTCTGTCAGGAGCCCCACTTGTGTCAGGTGGTACCCACAATCTGGGGTTGTGCTAACCAGGTTACACCCTGAAATTTAATTCCTCTATCCCACCTTGAGAAATGGCTACACTCTCCTTGGCATCATTCCTGGACTTGGGATTAATTGCTTCTTGTCAAGGGATTAGTTGCCCTACCATGGTTTTGCCCACTATGAATTCTCCATGTGGTTGACACAGGACAGAGGGAAAGTATTCCATGGGATTCTCCACTTGGGTGCATTTTTGGATAATTGGAAAAAAAAAATTAGATCGAAACAGTTTGAAAAAGAAACAAATGATTTCCTATTGCAATGTCCAATGGCCAGAGTATGTCTTAGAGAAGCAAGAAAAATGGCCAGTCAGTGCCACTCTAAGTTATAACACCATCCTTCAGTTGGATTAATTTTGCAGGAAAAAACACAGATATATGGAAGCCTATCTTTGTCTACCTTATGTCTCTAAGACAAAACTTGGAGTTGTAGGATTCCTGTTGCATTTGCCTTATCTCCCTCTGATGACATCTAATGAAGGTGAAATTCCTTAAAGGGGCTATGTTGGACCTCTGAATCCTCTTCCCCTCTTCCAAAACCAGTACACTCCCCTGCCTCCTAGCCTTCTCCTTCGCCTCCCCATCTGCTTTGCACCACAGTGCAATGAAGCCTAAAGCAAAGAAATAATCCTCAAAGTTTAGTGTTTTCAGCCAAAACGATTTTTATCTGTTCTGTGTGTCTGTCTGTTTGTCTCTCTGTAAGCTTGTTTCAGCCTGTGGAAACAACCAGTAAACCAGACAGGTACAATCAGTAGAATGATAGCTGTTTCACCTCCATATTTGTTTTGGTCTGTCTATGTACACAAGCTAGGATTTTAGGAAGCAAGTCTCTGTGTGTTTTGTGATCTATTTCTGCTTCTCTGCATTCCTGATTGCTGAGGGTGTTTCAAGTTTAAGAGAATAACAGCAGGAAAAGGGATTAAATGGAATTTAGAGGTGGAGCTGAAAATCCCTGAATTGTCTTTCAAATGGGTTTTGAGTTGATGTTCCTTAAACTCTAAGAGAAGAGAAACTAGCTTAACAAGTGAAAATGAATTATTCATTAGTCTTAGTTCTGTTTTGAGCCTAAGCAAAAACTTGTAAGCTGTGTTTCTACATCTCTCTTTTTAAATGCTGGCCACATTGAAGGAGACTGGAAACTAAGGACAGACACAAAGTAATTAGAAACTAATCATTTGACAAAGAGAGAAATATTTAATCTGTCAATTGGATTTTCTAATTTGTCTTTGTTTCAAAATTAGAATATATGTAAAAGTGGTTTTGAAAAATACTATCCTAATTCTTAATTGTGCTTGCTAAACTGAGAGAAGTTTCAGATTCTGAATATAAAGTCAGGTATATAGATGCTGTGTGAATTATTAATTACATAAGTTTCAATAATTTCATGCCTAGGAAATGTTTAAATAATTCATAATTTAATGATTCATGAAGGGTTAAGTGAAAGTTAAATTCTATTAACATGACATTAACTACAATAATGAAATGAGTTTGATGTTATGAAATATTTCATTAAGGGGTTGAAATCTTGAACGAAGTGAATTAATTTTTAAAGTAATGCCCAAATTGGTATAGGAACATTGCTTGGTGGGTGTCCTCTGGCTTATACACCTTTTGAACACCTGCAGATTGACTTTATCATTATGCCAAAGGCTAGACATTATACATTTTGTCTAGTCATAGTTGATCAGTTGACTAGATGTCTGGAAGCATTTCCTAGAGCCTGAGTTACAATGGCTTTTGTTGTCAACGTACTTTAAAAAGTGATTATTCCTTGTTTTGGCCTGCCAGTATGAATTGATTCAGACAGAGGAACCCATTTTACCAATTCAGTTTTGTCTCAGATTTATTCCTGTTTGGGAATTACTCCCAAATTCCATGTACCATATCATCCCCCGAGCTCAGGCTAAGTTGAAAGAATGAATAGATCTTAAGAATATGATTGGAAAACTGTGCACTGAGACTCATTTGAAATGGCCTGAAATTCTCCCTCTAGCTCTATTTGATCTCTGAAGCAGGCTCAGGAGACATCTACATATCTCACCATTTGAGATGTTTTTTGGAATCCTCCCATACAGGCTAAGCCTTTTTCTCCTGCATACACATAATTACTAGGGTGGGGGATACTTTTATTGCTTCATATAGACAGGATTTACAGATCAAATTGTGAGAACTCCATGAATCCGGAGCCGTTGTACAAGCAGGATCTATAGACTTCTCACTTCATGACCTACACCCAGGAGACAAGGTATACATAAAAATCTTCTTGTACACTGGAGCAACTCAGCCTGCCTGGAAAGGTCCATTTTTAGTACTATTAACCACTACAACAGCTATCAAAATTAGAGAAAAAGACTCTTAGATTCATTGCTCACATATAAAACGAGTACCTTCTATTGACATTGATTGACTGTATCCTGTCACACACACTGGAGACAAAAGTCCATGGACAATTTGGACACTGTTTTGACTGACACATTGAATTCCTGAATCTTTTTTAAAAATTATTATTGATTTTCTTTTTCTTTTTAATAGGATATTTGATTTTTCCCTTTCTTATTTCTTAAACTTAAAATACATATAATCAATGTTAACCTTTTTTGATTTTGTAATAGAATAAATTTAAATTATCCATTTTCTCTAATATCAATGCATACCCAAAAGCTTTAGACTATAGAAACCTGCCATTCATTGACAAATATTACGGGACTTTGATTAATACTTGTGTCTGATTCCTGGAGAAGGGATCACAAAAGAACCATTGTACAGTGCTAAGAAGCACAAGGCCAAGGAGACCAACAATCCTTGTGAGATTGATGAGATCTGTGCAAAGACAGAGGAATTGTTTTTTTTTTTAATTTTATAGTATTTTATTTGATCATTTCCATGCATTATTCATTAAAGACAAAGATCATTTTCTTTTCCTCCCTCCCACCCCCCATAGCCGATGCGTTATTCCACTGGGTATCACATGTGTTCTTGATTCGAACCCACTGCCGTGTTGTTAATATTTGCATTAGAGTGTTCATTTAGAGTCTCTCCTCTGTCATGTCCCCTCAGCCACTGTAGTCAGGCAGTTGCTTTTCCTCGGTGTTTCTACATCCTTAGTTTGTCCTCTGCTTATGGATAGTGTTTTTTCTCCTAGATCCCTGCAGATTGTTCAGGGACATTACACTGCCACTAATGGAGAAGTCCATTACGTTCGATTATACCACAGTGTGTTTGTCTCTGTGTACAATGTTCTCCTGGTTCTGCTCCTCTCGCTCTGCATCAGTTCCTGGAGGTCGTTCCAGTCTCCATGGAATTCCTCCACTTTATTATTCCTTTTTGCACAATAATATTCCATCACCAACATATACCACAATTTGTTCAGCCATTCCCCAATTGATGGGCATCCAGAGGAATTGTTTTGAGGTTCAAGGAGACAGTTGTTTGACATGCTACATTCAGACAATTACCTTAGTTTGGCTGCTATTTTGGCTTCCCTATCCCTAAGATTGAAGGAAAAATAAGACCAGGGAATCACATACTTCCCTTTTACACCAAAATCTGATAGTAAGGTAATTTTCTGTAGTCCTGGCTGCCAATGGGTAAGTGCAATATTACTGCAATTGTCCTGTAGACTTGTAGGACATATATCACTTTAATTGGGCTCTGGTACAAGAACCTTTTATGGGCTTATTCCGGTTTACTTATAATTTTATATACATAGATTTTAATTTTTTCCTAAAATTTAATTTTCTCTTTAATTTTTTTATGGTTTTTATTTTCTTTTGTTGTAAGGATTCTAAGATTAGATTTGCTACAAAGCAGGAGATCCTACAGGACAGAAATAGGTGCAAGATTCTGGAGCTCTGAGAAGGTAGTTTCTGGCAGGCAGTTGGCTTCTCTGGAGGAGACAGGGGAGTTGGTGGAGTTGCTCTCTGAAGAAGGAGATTTTAAGCTGCCAGGAGACTGTGTGCTTCTGGTGATTTTCTACTGAGATTTCTCCTCTCCAAGAGGACATCAGTTGTGTGACTTCCTTTGGCCTTGTTCCTGTACCTATAAGCCTTCCCCTAATCTTAAGTAGTAATTAAGGAGTTAATTAGAATAGTTATAGAGATTAGTTAGTGGGGTTTAGTACTCTGATTTTGGGAGTTAAGATCAGATCTTCCCAATTCCCTTCCCTTGATTCCCTTAGCTTACATAAACTGTTAGTTTGATATAATTACATGTTCTACCTCATATTTTAATATAGTTTTATTACTTTTGACAATTGACTCATATACCTCATAACTCAGTCATGTATCCTGAGTTAATCCAAGAGTTGATCAACACCTTCCTCAGGGGGTATTGTATACATTTTGTAAAATCAAGACTTAAAATTTTTTTTTGAGAAAAAACTTCAGGAAAAGAAGATTGTTAACTCCCCAAATCAAGAAAAAGAACTGTTTGTTGAAGGTGCCATAAAGAAATCTAAAAGAAACCTACACTGAAGATCCAGAATGAACTTTGGGATGTATTGAATGAACTGAAAGGGGCTGAACATATTATTTATTCTGAATGTAAACTCTTATGCCAAAGAGGATTGCCCCCAATTGGTTTTTTGTCACTTCATCTAACAATCATTAGTTTTGCTCTCTCTCTCTCTGTTATTTCCCTCTTATCTCCAACTATTTTAATTTCTTCTTAGAAAGTGCAATATTGTATGCACCCTTAGCTAGAAGATCTTTAGAGGTATAAGCTAGTTATGTCAAATGATTCACTGAGGAAACTAGTCTCCCAAAGAATAACAGGGGAGATTGTGAAGATAGGATTAACTCTCCTCTTGCTGATTTTTAGCTAATCAAATGAAGAACTTAAAGTATCCCTACTTACCATTTAGTATGAGAGTTCATAATTCACTTACTAGAGTAAGTGACAACTCCAAAGGCACTGCACCCTCCACCCCTTGGGGAGTACTAGGCAAATTGAAAGACTGACATAAAGAAGGAGTGATAGGAAGTGACAGGAAGTGATGAGGAAAAAGGGGTATAAAAAGAGAGCCACATGGTCTAGCATGCTTTCCCTTCCTGGCTTTTGGAGAGATTGGTTGCAGAGATTCATCCTTTGGCTTTGGGGGAGGCTGCATTGGTGTACCCCTGGCTGAAGACACCACCAGGACTTTTGGCTTGGAGAGATTCCTGCCTTGGTGGTTCTGTGAGGAAATCCTCTCTGCTTCTTGGTGCTTCAGTGGGACACTCCCTTCAGCATGAATTTTATGGAGAGACTCTTTTCCTTAGATCCTGCATCAGCTTGCTGGTGAGTGACTTGGACTTCCACATGGAGATTGGAACTTTGTTGGGGAGTGAGCTGAATTTCATCAGATCAGCACTTAGAGTAGGTTGGCAACTCCTTTCCTCTTTCCCTCCTACATTTCATACTTCAATTCTTTCTCTTCCTTGTTATAAATAAAAGCTGCTAACAGTTTTTTCTGACTTAGGGATAATATTTTGAATTTGGTGACCACAACATTGAATTTATAACTTTCTTATTTAGTCAAAACCCTAATTTAATGCTTACACTCCAAAAATTTCACATGATTTCATTGAATTTTCATCTGTGGAATTTTAATAGGTTAGCTATCCTAACCATCTCCATTTTGTGTCCTCAAGTGTTCATTAACATCATATTTCCTATCCTAAAAATAATTTGTTGGTTAATGTGTAGATTTCTGATAATTTTTTAGGTCAGCACTATATTCAAATTTGTTTGGTTTGTTAATTATGAAGCCACTTAACTTCTGAAAAATTTTCTGTAAGTTTGACAGTGGTTTTTATTATGCTTTATACACACTTCATCAATCTACATCTGTTAGAGAAAAGATTGTCTGCATTTTTGAAGGGTGAAGGATGAATGATAAGAAGTGAAATTTCTATTTGGTGAAGCATGCTTTTATCATTGAGATTTGAATGAATAAAATGGTTAAATGATTTAATGTGAATGGTTTTCATCCTGATAAATTAAAACTGACTACTGACCAATTTTTTCCCCTTAACTTTGAAAATAGTTAACCATCTTGCTTATCAGAGTTGGGCTTAATGCCATAAATCTAGATATCAAGAAAGCCCTGTTATCAGAGCAGAGAGGATAAAGTTTGTTTTAAGGTCAACAAGCAACTAACTCATCAGTAAATAGATGAAAGACAAACTCAAATTACTAGCTGCTTAATTAAGTACAATAATTTAAAAATTTATATTATCAGAAAATTATTACCATCTTCATAGAAGGAGGAGGCAATAAAGTGCTAAGATTTTTCACAATCTAGGAAATGGGCTCAAGTCAAAATACTAAAATTAAAAAGAAAAAAGTTCTAAATCTGTAAATTAAAGATTGAATATGTATCAGTTAGTTTGGAATGCTATTAAATGCTATATGGACTATATCTAAGTACTCTATGGAATGCTATTAAAATATATACTCTTAGAATAAGAATGGTTTTATTGTTTGAATATAAACATTATGATTATTGAAAACTGAATGTACTGGGAAGTTTGTTTAATCATAAGAAGTTATCTCAGTTTACCAATTTGTATTTGGATTAAATTAATGTCTGACATGAATTGGACAAAGAAACATGCTAAGATATAGTGTTTAAATAGTGCAATCTTTCTAAAAATTGGATTATTTTTGGTTATTGATTAGTAATTAAAATGATACTTTGGGAAGTATAAATTCTTTGGAATTATGAGTAGTAAAGTTAGAAGGAATATTGGATCTGAATATGAGAGAAAAAGATGAAAGGAGTGAAATTTGTGATCTGTTTGAATTACTTTAGTTAACAGAGGATTTGAAGGTAAAATGTGTGAATATTTTGATGCTAATAAGTTCAAGGTATTATTAATATTTAACACAACTAAGAGCATTCTCCTCTTCCTCCAGTATAGCAGAAGAGAAGAAGCCACCACCAATGGAGGAGTTAAAATATAAAAAACTAAATGCAATATTAAATGGAGAGAAATCTAAGAGACATTGATGGAGGGAGAAAGGGAAGAGACCTTGTGCAGAATGTGACATTTAAGCGGAATCTTCAAGGAAACCAGGGATAGCTCTGGCAAAGTGGAGGTAGGTGAGCATTTTAGGCATGGGGTACAGTCAATGAAAAGACATAGAGTCCTGGTGTCACTTGATCATAGAGTGTATAGAGGAGGTTGAAAAGTAAAGTAGGAAGGTAGGAAAGGTAGGAAGGGGCCAGGTGGTGAAGAACCTCTAAGGTGAAGCAGAGCTTTTTGTATTTGATTCTGGGGAGCCTAGGAAATCACTGGGTGAGTGAATATGAGGCATATATGATCATATGTGCTTTAGGAAAATCTCTTTGGTAGTTGAATACAGTATATGCTGAAATAGGTACAGAGGAGAGGCAGAGAGACTAACCAAAAGGCAAATATATTGTGCCAGGCATGAGTGATGAAGACCTAAACTGGGGTGGTGGCTGTGAGAGTGGAGAGAAGGAGATGTATATAAAAGAAGGTATGAAGGTAGAAACTATTTGACTCAGCAAGAGCCTGGATGTGGGGAGGGTGGTGTTGAAGACAACCCTAAGATTGCAATCTTGGATATCTGGAAGGATCATGGTACTCTGAACAGTAATAGGGAAATTCAGAAGAGGGGAAGGTTTGAGATGGAATGCCTAGAATTTTAACCAACATATACAATTGTAAGGCTCATCTACAGGGTCGGCCAGCCCTGTGTGACCTTACTTGGGGTAACGAAAATGAAATGTAACGAATGGACGCTATATGAAATGCATAGCGACAAAGTTTATTGGATTCAAACAAAGCATATATAGGTTAAAACCACAGGAAGATATGACGTTACCGCCCAGCAACTGCAGGAACCAATAATTGGGCAACTTCATAGGAATTCATGACGTTACCTGCCAGGCACCAAGAGGAACCGAGAGGATTCCAAAAAAGGGCAGAAAAACAAGTTTCTCACAGTTGTTATCAAATCTCTCTCATGCTGACTATTCCAACCTTGAACACACAGCTGGGCCGGTCATACACAGTTCAACCCACGACCTTGACTATGCAGCCCAAGTGGGGAGAAGAGGAGGTCTCCTGCCTTTACGGCTCTGCCTCAACTACATACAATGAAGCCATTTCTATGAGTATAATATTTATTAATAGGTCATGCAATTTATTAATAAAGGATAAGTCAATAGCTTGCTTCCATTTGCACTAAAACTGAGAACAAGAAGGTGGCAGAGTACTTTATATTCATATGTGTCTTTAGATGGAGCTATCCTAACCATGTCCATTGGCAGATAATTTTAAATTAAGAGTTGGCCTTAGAGATCTCAGCTCCTCCCTCTTTCATCCCAGGAGTGGTAAAAGCACTCAAGTGGGTGGAATCCTACAGCTTCACCAAGATTGGAAGAATGATTGGCCTGACCCTTTCCAGCATTTAAAAAATGGAATGTTACTCGGTTTATGAAATGCAGCTTCCTCTAGCAGTTTTTGGCTAGAAAAACACAGACCATCTCAATAAAGTCTTTACTGGTTAAATTTCCTCTATTTTAGACATGGTAACTCCAAATCTTGATAGAGGTAACACCAAGGACCAAAAGGACATGCACTGGGGGAGAGTGGTCCAATGGATTGTTAACAGTTAAACAGAAGTGAAGTTCCCTGCCTTGTCTTTTGTTTACAAAGTATACAGAAAGCAAGGGTCCCTGCCAGGCAGATGCCTTTGGGGACTGGGAATGATTACTTCACTCACTTATGCTCTTGAGGAACTGCCTAACCTTTAGAGGTAGTGGAAATGAATGGATTCACATAAACATATTGGTCATAAATAATATGATCCAACATGAATTTTTCTCAGGGAAAAAATAATTATTTCCTTTTTTGGATATGTTGAATTTGATGTTGGATATGGAACATCAAACTTGAAATACATCCATTATGAAGTTAGTTCTGTGAGATTGAAATTCAAGAAGGTGACTAGTCTAGTGATAGAGATGTGGGAATGAACTTCAGAGAGATGATCATTTAACCCAGGGGAGCTGATGAGATCTTCAAATGACAATGTAGAGTAATAATGTAGATCAGGCCTTCTTCTCTTGGACCTTTTTGATAGTCTAGTAAAGCCTAAAGACTTTTAAAACCTAATCATTTATTTATTTACATCATTTATTCATTTATTTATTTTCTGGTCTTAAAGATTTTATTTAATTAATTTAGAATATTTTCCCATGGTTCTATGATTCATATTCTTTCTCTCCCCTCCCCCCACCCCTTCCCATAGCTAACCCACAATTTCACTGGGTAAAACTTAATCTTTTAAGAGTATAAAATGAAATGCATAGGATTACCAAAGAAGCCAGTTATATTGAAATACAATTATGAAATTCCAAGTCTCCATACCCTCTGAAATCTATCCAGAGCCCTCAGTGCTCTGGTAAACATGACCTGAATAAAGATCTAGCAAAGGAAAATGAATATATAAGTGTATGTATATTATATATATATACACATATATATATCCACCAATTACATAAGCATTAAAGCTAAAAAATTTATTCACAATTTAATTTCATAAAATAATCAAACCCCTAATATCACATTGGATGGTTCTATTAAGTTATCGAAGACATAATGCTAAAATCAGACATAAGAATTTTATTCTCCTCCCATAAGCCTATATTAGTAAATGGACAACCCACTAATAATGAACAAAACTGTAATCACAAACATTAACTAGTTCATTACTTTAACTACTGTTAATCCAACACAGGCATGCATCAATATTAAAGGAAAGATGAAAAAGAATAAAAGGAACTCAGCACCCTAAAACCTGGCTGTTTACCAAAAACACCAGCTCTAGCATTAAGTATCAGAGGCACTGCCTGTCTGGCTGGTCAACTCTAAAGGCGTGACTGTGAAAGGTAGAATCGTCACTTGTCTCCTAAATAGAGACTTGTAGGAATGGCATAACGAGGAGCAGTCACTGGAACAATTTCATGTGAAGTAACACTAGCTATTATTTTACTTTTCATCATACTTATTAATGGCTCTTTCATCCTAAAAACCCCAACAATTACTCAAGAAAACATGATTAATTACCTCAACATGACCCCTAGCCATAATATGATGTATTTCCACATTAACCACAACAAACCCAGCTCCATTTGATCTAACAGAAGGAGGATCAGAACTCGTATCAGGCTTCAATGTAGAATATGCTGCAGGCCCATTTATGGTATTTTTTCTAGCAGAATACACCAATATCATCACAATAAATGCCATTATAACTGTTCTCTTCTGGCCTCAGACACTTCCCAGCTGTGTGACCCTGGGCAAGTCACTTGACCCCCATTGCCTAGCCCTTACCACTCTTCTGCCTTGGAGCCAGTATTGGCTCCATGACGGAAGGTAAAGGTTAAAAAAAAAAGAATTTATTAGTTATAGGAAATATTTCCTTATTAATACCTATTTTTCCTTTTTCCTTTTATACAACCTTTTAATATTTATAATAAATAGGGTTTTATATAACTGGCCTGAGCAGGAGTTCTTCTTCAACTGCTGGAGCAGTTAGCCATTTTTCCTCAACTGAAAAACTCAAGATCAACTTAAGAGACTGTCCATATCAGTATCAACTATTGGTAATATCAATACCTCTTATAACAATATCCATAATTCTGATATGACCAACTAATGTACTTATTATGAAAAAAATTTTCTACCAATTACACTAGCACTCTGCTTATTATTTATTTTAAATATTTATTTATATGAGTGGTCATAAGGGGAAGCACCGCTAGAGACACCACAATATAATGGGATCAGGAAAGACCTGAGTTCAAGTCTTTCCTCTGATGCATATTTTCTCTGTGACTCTAGACAAGTCATTTAACCTCTTAGTGGCCCAAGTAATGTGCTCTAAATTTATAAGATGTCAACAGAGATGTCACATTTGGGGGAATTTTGGTAGCATTATGTTGTTTTTTTTTGTTTGTGAAAGAGCTGACATTTCATTTTCCTCTTTTTTTATAGCGTTACTGAATATTCAGGTCAAATGGAACTTTGGAACTAAGTGGTGTCTGAATTCACATTCTGGATTATTCAAAGGAAGTGTGGAAAGGAAACTAAAACAAGTTCTGGACTATCTGCCACTGTGTTGGACAAGCAACAGTGGAAATATTAGAGAAAGAAGAAATTGACAAGACTGACAGTTGGTGGGGGAAGGGGCAACTAGGAGGGGCAGTTGGTCTTGTGACTAGGACTTCCTGGCTTGGGAAGTGGGAGGAGCTTGTGGTTTCTTCCCAGTTTGGATAGAAGTGCCTCTACTTTCTTCAGCCTGAAGAGACAGGCCCAATCAGCTCCGAAAGTCAGAACTTTTCTTGTTGCTTTCTGTCTACTGCTAAGATTTTGAAAATAAGAAAACTAGCACAGATATAGCATAGGCAGGAATAAGAGAAACCCTCCACCAGCCTGTGAGGCCTGGCCTCAGCTCCAAAGCTGAGAAAGACTCCAACTTTATTTAGGGACATCCCTCTTCCCTTTTCCCTGATACCTCTCCAATCTGAACTGGTTATTAAAATTTATCTTATTTGAATATCACAGTCAGATAAGTGGACCATCTTTTCTGGGGCACAGAGGGAGCTGAACCTCAGGTTCAGTCATTCAACTACAAACTGTCCTTATGGGACCTCTGCTGGGTAACCAAAGTCTGGGGAGAGGCTTTTCCCTCAGGAGGATCCATGTTTACCTGCTCTGGGGCATTTTCGGCATCAATCCATAGAGAAGACATCCCCGCAGGCTATCATAAGTGACTCATTTCTTGGACACCCCATTTTGTTCAAAACTAGCCTCTCGGCAGAGGGCATCTCTCTCCTTATGCCTCACTGGCAGCCATATTCCCTCTCTCCCTTCAACTCCTCCATTCCCTGCTACAAACCTTCCGTATCCCCTGTTCTTCATATCCACTCATCTTTCCCATAAATATTACAGAAGGGGAGGGTAAAATGACTCTCCATTTTTCTCAGACTTTTTTATATATCAAATCATTTTTCTGAACATAATATGGAATTAATAAAGGTTTATTGAACTGAAATTTAGGTAAACTAAATTAAAAAAAAATTATCTTCAGTTTCCAAATAGTCACTCATCTTATCCTGGCCACCATACACGAACTGTCACAGTTATAGAAATAGATTGCTTTTTAGGCCTACTGGGAGAGATGACCGACAAGTGACAAATTTTGTTTTGTTTTTCAGAATCTGCTGGCTGTAGGGTCTTGAATAAAACAGTTGTGTTGAAGCTAAGAGGAATCAAGCAATTCTTTGCTACAGGGCTCCAAAATTGGGAAGGTCAGGAGACTCTCTCAATTTTGCAGCCCTGTAGCAGGAGAGCCCAATTTGCAAGAATAAATGGTTAATGGCATTCACAGCAGATGGCATTTTGCTCTTCCCTCTCCCTCTCCTGGCAAACCGGCTCAATTCCTGTGGGCTGGGAGTCACCTCCCCCATGACCGAATCTCTTTTGAGGACTGCCAATGGCTTGCAGGGCTTAGAGTACTGTGAACCACCTTGCCCTGTGGGTAGGGGTTTCACTACAGGCTTGTGTCAGGCTTGGGACTTCAAGGGATGGGCATGGAGTTCTCTGTGGTTGGCTCAGGCAGGGTCCTGGGATCTCAAAGTTAGCCTGTGCTCAGGTTTGGAAATTGGTGCAATAGGTGGGGTGCCGGGACTAGCACTCCTCTATATGCAGTTTTACTTCTGGTTCCCTTCTTACACTGGGAAAGAGATCCTCTCTGCCTACCTTTTAAGTTGTCTTCCACAGAAGAGTGACTTCCCTCAGTCATGTGAGTTTTAAAATATTGTGGTTAAGAGAACTGCAACCCCCGGCATGCCCCAGGGGTTCCTCCCCCCTACTTCCTAGCTTGGGATTGATCTTTGATTGGACCAATCCTGTGCAAGGGAGGGGCTACGCCCCTACTTTTGGGTGCGGGATTGGTCCGTGATTGGTCAATCAAAGACCAATCCCACGCTAGGAATTAGGGGGGCGGGACCCCTGGGGCATACTGGAGGATGCAGTTCCCTGGCCCCAGTATTTTAAAACTAACGGTTACCTTATGGATTCTGTGACTCCAGTATTTGTTTTGAGGCTCTATTTTAAGGTTCGTTTGAGAGGATTCTCAGAGAGGTTTCAGCTTTCTGTGACGCTACTCCGCCATCTTGGCTCTTCCCTCCAAGAACTGACATTTATAAAACATGTTCTACGTCCCAGGTCTTGTGCAAAAAGCTTTAGAATTATTTTCTCCTTCAATCCTCACAGCAACCCCGGAAAGTAGGTGATATTGTGATCTCCGTTTTACAGGTGAGGAAATTGAGACAAGTGGAAGGTAAATGATCCGAGAATAATGGCATAAATATCATCCTGCCTCTACCACTTGCTACCGCTCTGAATTTGGTGACGTTGCTTCCCATCCCTCGGTTTTCTTTCCCGAGTGCTGACAATGTTGAACTAGCGCGCTTAGTTATCACACAGTCATCCTGTGATTCTCTCCCATGCCCACAAATCGTCCCCACCTAGTTTAAAAATCAGGGAACGGGAGCAATAGAGCCCTAAAGGGATTCCCACAAGGCAGGCAGAGTGGGCATCCTGTCTGAACGTACCCAAATTGAGATGAGCCTCTCTCATGTTCATGAAACACGCATTGTGGCGACTCTTTGGAACTTCCAATGAACTTCAGAGCAGGTTTAGTTTTCTTTTTATCTTCATTTCCCCCCTATTCCAGCACTGCTATTATTACATTCCTGCTAATTGGTTCCACACAGTTGGAAGACACAAGAAAAAAGGACCTGGATTTTGCAGGGACCCACTTTGAATTAACTTTATCGTTATTATCAAGAGAGACACCACAAAGGGAGATGCATGCTTGTGAATAGCTTTTGGTCTTGTCATGGTGGGGAGCCAGATGGATTCCATTTGTATGGTGACGTGTTCCAGGTGTTCCCTTTTAGGGATAAAATAGCACTGAGTGCATTATCCGCCTCTTAAACCTTGTAAAACTTTTTGGATAAAATGGAATTCCATTTCATTCTCGTTTGTTTTATGCTGAGTTTCAGTTTGTAGGTACTAATGAAAAGACCTACATCAACTTCCGACCTTTCTATAGCTTTTCAACTCCAACATGACCATAACAAAATTATTGTGTGTAATTCAGTTTGTGTGCACCAACTTCTTTGACAATCACAAGAATCCTGTGAGTCCAGCAGTGTAAATAGTGAGCTGGAAGGGATCTGAGAAGCAATCTAGTTCAACACCCTTATGTTACATATGAGGAAACTGAGGCATAGAAAGGTTACATTTTAGGACCCATGCGATCAGATTCCATGGCAGGAAAAAAGAAGGCACGGCAGTATGGTCCTCTTGTGGTCTGTATTTATAGATCTGTAATTATAAACCATAATATGAAAAAACACATGCCTCACTTCCCCCACATAGTACAATGGCCCCCATGCTCCCCCAGATGCACAACATAATGGTCCCTATAACCTCCCTTTGCCCAAAAGTCTCTCCCCACATTACTACACAGTACAATGGCCCCCATATTCCCCCTATAATAAGGGCCATTATGTTATGCATCTGGGGGAATATGGGGGCCATTGTATTACTGTGTTTCCCTGAAAATAAGACACTGTCTTGTATTAATTTGGCCCCCCCAAAACAGGGGGTGTCTTATAAAACACCCAGTCGCAGTGGGGGGCTTCTCACAGTAGAGGCCGGATCACCACTATCTGATGCCTGTATACAGTCCTGGAGGCGGTGCTGGGCCTGTGACACTGTATGCCACTCTCTGGGATAGTGGAGGCTGCAGTGCTGGCTGTAATGGGCCTGTCATAGGCCCATCACTGCCACCACTATACTGGGCAGCAGAATACACAGTGCAGAATCCCCTCCCCCAGATCACCACTCACCATGCTGATGTCTTCCATTGTGCAGCCACATAATCCTTTGTGCGGCACCTCCTTCTCATTCAGTTACTCTCAGAACAAGGCACCACGCAAAGGATTGTGTCACTGGAAAGAGTACTGTATGTGAGCGCCGCCACCTGGCGCTGGCACATACAGAAATCCTCTCACTGACCACCAATGAAAGAGGTGCCCCTTCCAGAAGGGCGATGGGGGCCGGATACATAGCCTCAGGGGGCTGCTGTGGGCCGTAGTTTGGGGACCCCTGATCTAAGTGGTTTGTGAGCTCCTCCATCTAGTTCAAGCTTTTGTTGATTCAATCAAAAGGTAGACAAGGAGAGTCAATCCTGTCTTCACAATCTAGTGAGGTACTAAGTAAAGGTACTTAAGTTGTTGTTAAACAAAGTGTTAGCTCCAACTAGGCAAAGAGAATAAAGGATTCCCTTTCAAAAGTGTAAACTCAAAAGGAACAAAGAATTCTCTTTTATAGTTTCACTTCATTAAATGACAGCCAGCAGTTATTATGAGTTTGCTTCTTATCATCGTCTTCATCTTTTCTTAATCCTTAGCTTCTGTCTTAGAATCAATACTGTGTATTGGTTCCAAGGCAGAAGAGTAGTAAGGGCTAGGCAAGGGGGGTTAAGTGACTTGCCCAGAATCACACAGCCAGGATGTGTCTGAGGTCACATTTGAACCCAGGACCTCCCATCACTGGACCTCTCAATCCACTGAGCCACCTAGCTGCCCCCTCATCTGCTTCTTAAAGCAAATTTCTATCTGCCAATCAGGCTGGCTACCCATTATATTGTTTAAAAAAACCCCCACATATTCTCAATTTTAATTCACTCAAATGACAACCATTCTTTATTTGCTCAAAAATTCCAAACCATTGTCTCTTATTGCTAAACTGGCACAGAACAAAATCGTTCTGGAATCTTATAAACTGATAGAGAATTTTCAACATTGAATCACTTTATGTTCATTTCACTCAGTTCCATGAGTGCATTTTAGAATCACTTGTGATTTTTCTAAAACCACATATACATCAAATTTAAAATTAACACCATTTAGAAATTCAGTTGAGATCAAAACATCTCTCTCTGTTCTTCTTTCAAATTCCCCCTCTGTGGCCATCAGAGAAGGAAGAGGAAAAAATGTTGAACAGATCTTTTTACCTGCCTCTGTCTTCTATAAAGCAGAGGGCTAATCCCTTTTTACTTAGTTAAATTATCTTAGATTTTAAGAAACTCAAAATTCACACCGAAGTTTCTTCTTTTTTAATCTCTTAACTCATTTTCTTGTCTTTTAATTCCCTCATGTTCTGGTATGATGGAGGAAGGGGGGGAGAGAGAGAGAGAGGGAAACAGAGAGAGAGAGAGAGAGAGAGAGAGAGAGAGGGGGGGGGGGGAGAGAGGGAGGGAGGGAGGGAGAGGGAGTGAAAGGGAGTGAGAGAGAGGGAGAGAAGAAAGAGAGGGAGAGAGAGGGGGAGAGAGAGAGGGAGGGAGAGAGAGATGGAGGGAGAGAGAGAACAAGAGAGAGAAAGAGAGAGAGAGGGAGAGAGAGAGAGAGGGAGGGAGAGGGAGTGAAAGGGAGTGAGAGAGAGGGAGAGAAGAAAGAGAGGGAGAGAGAGGGGGAGAGAGAGAGAGGGAGGGAGAGAGAGATGGAGGGAGAGAGAGAACAAGAGAGAGAAAGAGAGGGGAAGAAAGAGAGAGAGAGGGAGAGAGAGGGGGAGAGAGAGAGGGAGGGAGAGAGAGATGGAGGGAGAGAGAGAACAAGAGAGAGAAAGAGAGAGAGGGGGAGAGAGGGAGAGAGAGGGAGGGAGAGAGAGAAGAAGAGAAGGAGAGATAGAGCGAGAGAGCAAGAGAGGGAGAGAGAGAGGGAGTGAGCGAGAGAGAGAGGGAGCGAGAGGGAGAGAGAAAGAGAGAGAGGGAGAGAGAGAGAGGGAGAGAAAGAGTGAGTGAGGGAGAGAGGGAGGGAGAGAGGGAGAGAGATGGAGGGAGAGAGAGAACGAGAGAGCGAGAAAGAGAGAGGGGGAGAGAGGGAGAGAGAGAGGGAGGAAGAGAAGAAGAGAGGGAGAGAGAGTGAGAGAGTGAGAGAGAAAGAGAGAGAGAGAGAGAATGAGAGAGAGAGGGGGGGGTGGCTTCTTCCCAACCTCTCTTTGCATGCACACATGACAACACAGAGTCACAAAAGCAGACAACACAGTTAACATAAACTTTGAAGTTTCAGTAGTGTTCCCAGGAATAAGGTTCTATTAGTCCTTTTAGCAGTTCTCTCACAGTTGTGTCTTCAGGCTTCAGCAGTGTAGGAGGGCAGCCTAGTATCTCTTTAGGGCTTTGTCCTTGTCTTCAGTAAGGCCAAAGGGAAGCATTTGGTTCTGGTAACTGAAGTTCATTCTCTCTACCTTCCCCTTCCCCAAGGGTGGGGTATCCAAATTCCAGTCAATTTCCAAAGCTCTTGCTAATCCTGGCAACACTTTGGATGTAAAATGGATCCTGTTATTGGAATCAATCTCAATAAGCCCATATTTCAACACAAGGTGCTCACGTAAAATTCTGGTCACTGTCTGAATAGTGGCTTGGCTGACTCCTGCCAGCTGTTCTGGCTTCAGCAAGTTTGTTAGCGTTTGATTCAGTAACTCCACATAAACTAAATCTTTTCCTTTGTTAGAAATCAGATTTCTCTCTTTAAAACCTGGTTGAATGCATATAATTCACAGGTTCGAGCTGACCAGGCCTTTGGAGGATGGCCTCTATTCACTAGAGCCTCTTTTTAAAAAATTATTATTGCATATCCATAGTCTGCTAAGACTCATGAAGACTCGTCTATAAATAAATTCACTTCTCCAGGCAGGAGAGACACTTGTAAATCCTTCCTTACTTTAGTCTGGTAAGATATTACTTCTGTTTCCTTTTGCTCTGTTTCCTCAGGATTCTTCTTCCCAGTTTCCCACAAAAACATTGCAGGGTTCAAATTGGAATCTGTTGTCAGAACTAGGTGATCTTTCTCTAACAAGATGGCTTCATACTTTAATCTCCTTGAGTCAGACTGTAAAGTCCTCTTCTGCTCTGAGAATTTCTCTTCTCCCTCTGAGTCCTACCTTATGGGATCTGGAGATTCCTTCTCTGTAAATTGTAATTATCCTGATATTTTTTCTTGCTCATATTTCACTACTCTTGGTTGGGTGATGGGGACCAGAGAATTCTGTCTTTTTTCCCCTGTCACCATATGTCTCACTTTACAAAGCTTCAGAGCTGGCTTCAGAGCAGAACCTGCCTGAATCACAATGTGATTTCTGACCAGATCGCAGCACCATCGACATGGTCTTCATGATGAGGCAAATGTAGGAAAAATACCTTGAGCAGAACCTGAGTCTCTACATTGTCTTCATAGACCTAACTAAGGCGTTCGACACAGTAAACAAGGATGCATTGTGGGTGATCCTTAGCAAGCTCAGTTGCCCAGCAAAATTCATCAAACTGATCCAGCTCTTTCAGGTCGACATGACAGGGGAAGTCCTATCTGGTGGAGAGGCTTCCAATTGCTTCAATATCTCCAATGGCGTGAAACAAGGCTGCGTCCTCGCTCCGGTACTATTCAACCTATTTTTCACCCAAGTATTACGACATGCTATGAAGGATCTAAACCTGGGTGTTTATATCAAATACCTTCTGGATGGCTCACTATTTGACCTTCGCTGCCTGACTGCAAAAACAAAGTCAACAGAGAGACTCATCCTGGAAGCTCTCTTCACAGATGACTGTGCTCTCATGGCCCACCAAGAAAATCATCTTCAAATCATTGTGGACAGGTTCTCTACTGCAACAAAATTGTTTGGCCTGACCATTAGCCTCAGCAAAACAGAGGTGCTGTTCCAACCTGCACCAGGGAGGCCAACTAACCAGCCGTGCATTACAATCAACAGCACACAGTTTTCCAATGTCAGCACTTTCAAGTACCTGGGCAGCACCATCGCCAACGACGGGTCCCTAGACCATGAGATCAATGCTAAGATCCAAAAGGCCAGCCAGGCACTCAGGCGGCTGTGCTCCAAAGTTCTCCAACACAGCGGTGTAAGCCCTGTGACGAAGCTCAAAGTATATAATGCAGTAGTCCTTAGCTCGCTCCTGTACGGTTGTGAGACATGGACACTGTACCAGAAGCACATGAAACAGCTGGAGCAATTCCATCAACATTCTCTCCGGTCAATCATGAGGATCTGATGGCAGGACCGAATCACCAACCAGGAAGTCCTCGACAGAGCCAACTCTACCAGTATTGAAGCCATGGTCCTCAAAATCCAGCTACAATGGTCTGGACATGTCATCCACATGGACCCACAGCGAATACCAAGACAGGTATTCTATGGTGAACTATCAGCTGGACTTAGGAAGCTAGGTAGACCAAAGAAAAGATTCAAGGATCAGCTAAAGTCAAACTTGAAGTGGACTGGCATTACACCAAAGCAACTAGAACTTGCTGCCTCTGTCAGAAGCAGCTGGCATATCTACATCAGTCATGCCATCACCACCTTTGAAGACGAATGACGTCAACGTCTTGCCACTGCGTGTGAATGCCAACATCAGGCCGCAACTGCACCTCCTGTAACAACTGGCATCCCACGCCCCATGTGCCACAAACTTTGCACAGTCTTTGGACTTCAAAGCCATATGAGGGTACGCTACAGATGAAAACGCACAAAGACAATCGTCATTCTCGGTTACCGAGAGACTACTACTTATAATAAAACTATAAATGGCATCCACATCTGTCAGGAGGACAACCTTCACTTCATGATTTTCCACTTTCAATATCATCAGGGGCTTTGGGTGGGAGTCATCAAAAACTCCTTGGGTCTTTGGTCTTCTGCTTTCTCTGTTGTTTGGGACAATCCTTTCCCAAGTGGCCTACTTTTCCACAGCTATAGCACATAAGAGGGACCCCTGTAGCCTCTGGAGGTCTTCCAAATGGATTGCTCCATCCTTTCTTCCTTACAAGTAGTTTGGGGATTTGCTCTAAGAGCTCATCCAATGGCTCATTCACTTAATCTTCCACTCTCTGGAACTTCCCACTAATATATGGCTAGGGATTAGCAGTCACATCCAAGTCAGAATTCCAGAAATCATTGGGGGTTTCATCTCTCTCCTGTTTGGCTTCTGACATCTCATTCAGGTTCTGATTCTGGGGGACATGTGTGTTCATGCCCTGAGTAATATTCTCTTGATGGACTGGATCATTATAATCCTGGAAAGGGAATTCTTGTTCACCTCTCAGTCCACTTTGGGCTATGGGATGCTTATGGTCCCAGGCACTCAGAGCAGCTTGCCTGATCTGTCGTTGTTTTTCCCCTGCTTTTAGGAGATTTTTCCATCTTTCTCTTGGAATTCACAACTTCACCACTACTCAGGGAAGCATTAACACATCCAGTCCCCTGTCCTAGTGGGACTTCTCCAAATGAGTATTGCTTCACTGCTGCCCTGCCTCCCCCTGGGGCATTTCTCTGGTCCTCTACCAGCTGTTTAAGCTCCTGACTCAGGGTCCATAAAGATGGAGGGGGTTATATTCTCCTGAAGTGGGGATGCTACTGCTTGTAAAATAGGAGGTGGAGAAGGTAATGCCTGAGGAATAGGAGGTGATGGAGGAGGAGGTGGTACTGGAGGAATGGGAGATGAATTCTGAGCTGGTACGTATGGAGGAAGAAGTTTTAAGTGGATCCCATAATTTCTCATCCTCCTGACATAATTCTAAATTCTCTTCCTCTTTTCTCTCTTTTAAAGCCAATGTTTTCACATCTGGTAGCCAAAGAGCAGCATAAGCACACTCTTCCTCATCTATAGGTTGTTTTAAGTTTATAAGGAGATTTAATCTCTCACAGATCCACTTCTTCATGGACCCAAATCAGGGTCAACATAAGTCACCTTTCCCAAGAGGGAGTCCTCCCCAGGACAACAACAGTATCTGATCATCTGTTTCTTAGCCATATTTTCATATCAGTGTGAACTATAAAAGGCTAGAATTTACTTCCTAAAGGGATGTCTTTGGGGATATCATATTCACTGTTTCTTTTTCCTTCCTTCTTACTATTCTTTGTTGAATGTTTCTCACCCATCTTTTCTACAGTTAATCTTTGTCTAGTTTCAGAATGAGAATTTCAGCCCCCTGGAGTAAGGCTCTGCTGACCCTCATTGCTGGCCCTTTGCCTCAGACCACCCAAACCAAACTCTGTGGAATGAGGTTGCTAGTGTCCAGCCCAGTTCTGTGGCCAGTGTTTGAACCTGTTCTGCACAGTTAGAATGCTAGATAAGGCTCTGCATCCAAACCTCTTTGTCTGGGGAGGCCTCTTCAACACTCTGCCCACCCTTACTGCTGGCCCCTTGACATCTAGAGCTAGAGTCTCTGCCAAAATTCCACTTCACTCTTAATAGACCTAAGATTACAAACCTTTTGTCCAGATTCTCTGCACAAAGAAGCTGTTCAGAGTCAGGACTTGCTTACTTTTCTCCCCAGGCATCTTATTTGCCTTGCTGAACAGATGTACATCTAGAGAAGCTTCTCAAAGTCAGGATCTCTCTCTCCCCCCTTTTCTTTTTCTTTCTTTTCTTTTCTTTTCTCTTCTCTTCTTTTCCTTTCTTTTCTTTTAATTTCTCTTCTTTTTCCTCCCTACCTCTCTCTTTTTCTCTTTTTCTTTCTCTTTCTCCCTCCTTCCTTCCTTCCTTCCTTTCTTTCTTTCTTTCTTTCTTTCTTTCTTTCTTTCTTTCTTTCTTTCTTTCTTTCTTTCTTTCTTTCTTTCTTTCTTTCTTTCTTTCTTTCTTTCTTTCTTTCTTTCTTTCTTTCTTTCTTTCTTTCTTTCTTTCTTTCTTTCTTTCTTTTTTCTTTCTTCCTCTCTCTCTCTCTCTCTCTTTCTTTCTCCTTTTGGATCTGAATCTGGATTTCCCAAATTCTTTCCCACACCTCCCCAGGGCTGCTTAAAAGCTAGTAAAAAAACTCCTCAAACTTCCTCTTCTCTTGGCAGGCTCAGGCTGCTGAAAATATCAGCTGACTGATCTTAAGCCTTGCTAAGAGCAGGGCTACGGAAAGCTTTTTGCTCATTTCAAGATCCCAGAGAGCCTCCAGCTGTGTGAAATGGTCACTGAAAATATAAAATCTCAGAGTCTGGACGCCAAAAAGATAAGACAGACTTTACTAAAAAGCATCCTTACCTGTAGGGAATGCTAAAATACAGAACAGGTTGATTCTATCATGACCTTCTCCCTCCTTTCTCTAGACAGAAAGGGGCACCTCCCTGGCCAGTTGCCTAGAGGAAATGGCAATGCCTATGTGCAAAAGCCAACTTTTTATAATAATCCTGACACAAGATTCTGCACTCCCCATCCAATCTCCTAGGAGTGGTGCTGTGACACTTAAAGTCTTAAATGGATGATTTTCAACATTATATACCTCCAACCTCCATCTTCAGCTCATCAACACCTGTGATTTGTTAGGTGGTACACAGTTTGAGGTAAGAAGTTACATTTGCAAGTGTAAGGTGTAAATTTAGGATTTTTTGACTGAAATATAAATTTAGTTGGTTGCCAGGGATTAATTCAAATCCCAATAAAAATACTCAAGTCAGTTTGGGAATTTTATGGTGATTTAATTAATATAGAGGGAAGGAATTAAGAAGAAGAGAGAGGGAAAAGGGTATAAGATTTCTCCGGCCTAGCCTGAGTCAAGGGGAGTTCAGAGACCTTCCAGCCACGAGGCCTCCTCCGAGATGAGGGGCCTCCTAGGAGGATGGTGTTTTTAGGAAAGGTAAAGGAAAAAGGAATCAGCCTAAACTCCATGAGAGCTCAGGGAAGGCGCCTCACCTGACCCACAATATTAAGCTTCTCCCAGTTACTGTATCAAGGACACTCACTGCCAAACCTAGACAATAGCTATAGCCACACCAAGATGCCAAGACGCCCAGCATGCTGCCACCAGCCACCTCTCTATCACAAGAGCCAGAGTCACCTCTCCACAAAAAGAGATGGAGAGAGGAAGTGACGTGAAATATATAGACCATTTTTACATCACTTCCTGTGTCTCACATGTACCAGTGGTAGCTTAAGCTTGACTTAGGACAGCCCAGGGGTCTGTAAATTGTTTCTGATTTGTCATTTGCTAGCACATGTCTGTCTTGGGCCATCCTTCTCAATACTTAATTCTTAAGTAGGGGTATAGACATTCCTGTTTTGTTAGACTAAGTAGGGTGGAGTAAATCTAAAATTCACACAAGGGACATAGTATCTTTAAGACCTCCTGTTCTTGTATCTCTTTTCCTGTACTGGTTTTTGCATTGAAGTCTGGATCTGGAGTAGATAGCTGCTGCTCAAGGTATTTCCCTAGTCAGGAGAAAAATTACTTTAAAACTGCTTTTATTAAACTGTATACTTTTATATCCTGAAAGTATTGGGGTACAAGTCAAGGAGACTAATAATGTCTTATTGTGAAAAACACATTATCCAACTCTCTACTAAACATATATGCAGCAAATGGCATAGCATCTAAATTCCTAAAGGAAAAATGCCAAAAGTTACAGGAGGAAACAGTAAAATGTTACTATAAGCAGATAAATCCAACCAAAAATAAACAAGTAATAAGAAAATGGGGCAAATAGAATTTCTGAAGTTTGATATGATAGACTTTTGGAGAAAACTGAAAGAGAACAGAAAGAAATATACCATTTTCTCAGGAGTACATGGCACCATCACAAAAATTGACCACATAATCAGGCATAAAAACCTCACAACCAAATGTTAAAGCAAAAATGTTAATTGCAATCTTTTCAGAAAATGCAGCAAATATTATATTTAACAAAGGGAAGAAAGACTAAAATTAATTGAAAAGTAAATAATCTTATCCTAAAGAACAAATGGGTAAAAGAAGAAATCATAGAACCAATCAACAATTTCATTAAAGGAAATGAATAGTGAGATAACTTACCAAAATTTGTGGGATGCAGCCAAAGCTATATATACTCACAGGGAAATTTATGTCTCTAAATGCTTGTATCAATAAAATGAAGAGTATATCACAAACAAAAAAATAGAAAAAGAATAAGTAAAAAATCCCTAATTAAAGACAAGTTAGAAATCAAAGGTGAGAATAATAAAAATGAAAGTAAAAAAAATGGAACTAATAAATAAAAAAAGGATCTGGTTTGTGAAAACATAAGTAAAATTGATAAATCATTGGTTAAACTAATTAAAAATAGAAAGATGAAAAAGAAATCACCAGTATCAAAAAAGAAAAAGGTGAGATCACAACCAAATGCAGAAGAAATTAAAACAATTATTAGAACCTATTTTACCCATCTATTTTTCATTTAATTCAACAATCTAGGTAAAACAATTGAATATATCCAAAAAACAAGCTACCCAAATTAACAAAAGAGGACATAAAATACATAAATTTGATTATGAAAGAAAAAATTGAACAAACCATCAAAGAATTCCCCTTCAAAAGGCTCCAGAGACAAATGGATTCACAAATGAACTCTACAAAACAATCAAAGAACAATTAACTCCAATGCTACATAAACTTTTTGGGAAAATAGGAGAAGAAATCCTTCTAAATTTTGTTTATGACACAAATATGGTATTGATACCTAAACCAATAAGAGCTCAAACAGAGAAAGAAAGTATAGACCAATCTCCCTAATGAACATTGATTCTAAAATTGTAAATAAAATACTAGCCAGGAGATTATTGCATTATATCCCAAGAACCATACAGCAGGACTGGTGAGTTTTATACCATAAATGTTCAATATTAGAAAAACTATCAGCATAATTGACCATATCAATAACAATACTAACAGGAAATATGTGATTATCTCAATAAATACAGAAAAAGCTTTTAACAGAATTAAACACCCATTCCTTATAAAAAGCATTAGAAAACATTGTAATAAATGGAACCTTTCTTCAAGTGATTAAAGGCTTCTATGTGAAACCACCAAGAAGCATTATTTATAATGGGGATAAACTAAGACCTTCCCCAATAAGATTAAGGGTAAAGCAAGAATGCTCATTATCACCATTACTATCCAAAGCCTTTCCTGAAATGATTTTTCTTATCATTTCTTATGGCACAATGGTGTTCCATCACCAACATGTACCACAATTTGTTCAGCCATTTCCCAACTGATGGACATTCTCTCAATTTCCAATTCTTTGCCACTACCAAAAGAGCTGCTATAAATATTTTTGTACAAGCACGTCCTTTCCCTCTTTTTATTATCTCTTTGGGATACAGACCCACTAATGGTATTATTGGATCAAAGGGTATGTGCAGTTTTACAGCCCTTTGGGTGACTTCAACAAAGTTGCAGGATACAAATGAAACCCATATAAATCATGACCATTTCTATTTATCACTAAGAAAATCCAACAACAAGAGAAAGAAAATGAAATTCCATTAAAAAACTGTAAACAATATAAGATATCTGGGTAAATGCCTGTGAAAAGAAACCCAGTAACTATATGAACACAATTGTAGCATACTTTTCACACAAATTAAGTCAGGCTTAAAGAATTGAAAAAAAACAACCATGAATTGCTCACAGATAGGTTGAGCCAATATAATAAAAATGAAAGTCTTGCTTAAATTAATTTACCTCTTGTGCCTTACCATTCAAACTACTCAAAATTATTCCTAAACCCAGAAAAAATAATAACAAAATACATTTTTGAAGAACAAAAGTCCAAGAATAGCAAGGGAATTAATGGTAAAAAAAATCGGAGGAAGTTCTAGCCATATCAGATATCAGACTCTACTATAAAGCAGTAATTATCAAAATATTCTGGTACTGACTAAGAAATAGAGTAGTGAATGTCTGGAATAGGTTAGAAAATTAACACACAGAAGTTAATGACTATAGTAACCAAATGTTTGATAAATACAAAGATTCAAGCTTTTAAGGGAAGAACTCACTATTTGACAAAACTGCTAGGAAAACTAGAAAACAGTATGCAGAAACTAGACATAGACCAATATCTCACACTCTACATCAAAATATAGTCAAAATGGATACATATGTAAAAATAAAGGGTGACACCATAAACAAAGTAGGGGAATACAGAAAAGTTGATATGTTAGATTTATGGATAAAGGAAGATAAATTAAAACTCTATAGTCGTATGAAAAAAATACTCCAAATCGCTATGGATTCGAGAAATTTAAATAAAAATATCTCTAAAAAGAAAAATGATAAATATTGGAGGGAATGTGGGAAAATTGGGACAATAACACATTGTTAGTCAAATTGTGAACTGATACAATCCTTTTGGAGAGCAATATGGAACCATATCCAAAGGGCCATAAAATTATATATGCCCTTTGTTCCACCAATACCATTACTGGGTCCATATCCCAACAGGAACAGAGAAAAGGGAAAAAAGATCAAGCTGTGCCAAAGTATTTTAGCAGCTCTTTTTCCAGTGGTAAAGAATTTGAAAGTGAGGGGGTGTCCATCAATTGGGGAATTATTGAATAAGTTGAGGTATATGGTTGTAATGGAATACTAATGCACGATAAGAAATGATGAACAAGGTGAGTTCAGAAAAATCTGGAAAGACATATATAAACTGATGAAAAATGAAGTAAGTAGAATTGGGAGAACATTGCAACAATAGCAATATTGTATTATGATTAACTATGAAGAACTAAATTATTATCAGCAAAGCAAGTTTCTAAGAAATCCACAAGGGACACATGATGAAAAATGCTATCCACAGTCAAAAGAGGAGCTGTTGGAGTTTGATTGCAAGTGAAAGGATACCATCTTTCACTTTATTTCCTTCATGAGTTTTTTTTAATTATGTGTAGGTGTGATGTTTTCTGTCACAGAATGGGCAATATGGAAATATGTATTTCATGAAAGCACTGGTATATCCTATATTAAACTATTTATCAACTCAGAGTGGTCAGAGTAAGAGAGAGAGAGAGAGAATCTGAATCATAAAATATCAGAAAACTATTGTCAAAAACTGTTTCCATGTTGTGAAAAAAAAAGATTTTCCAGTAAAAAAACTACTACTTTCTATTAATCTTGGCTACATTTGTTTTATTTGTACTTTTAATTTTATGTATTTAAAATTATCCTCTTCATTCCACAATACTTTCTATATTTTGTTTATTAATAATTTTTTCTCCTTTCCATAAATATGATAGCTAATGTTTCCTCTTCTTTTACTTACATTGTCTCCCTTTATACCAATTTCAGACATCCATTATGATCTTTTCTTGGTAAATTTTGTAAGATACTGATCTGCAGCCAGTTTCTGCAGAGGATACTTTCTGGTTTTCCCAACAATTTCCACCAAAGAGTGGATTTTTGTCCCCACAGCTTTAATCTTACTTTTGCCATAGACAAAGTCATTATAATCTTTTATAATTTTTTTGTTGTCTGTTCTCTTCCACTGATTTACTTTTCTATTTCTTAGCCATATAGTTTTGATAAACATTGTTTTATGATAGAGTTTAAATCTGGTACCGCTACACTTCCTTTTTTATACTTTTTTTTCTTACTAATTCCCTGAATATTCTTTTAAAAATTTTAATTTTTAAATATTTTTCCATATTTACATGATTCCTTTTCTTTCCCTCCCCTCTTCCCTTCCTTCTCCCAGAGCCAGCAAGCAATCCCACTGGGTTGTACAAATGTTGTCACTTGGTACCTATTTCCATATTATTGATTTTTGCTATAGAACAATTAAAAGAATCCTAAACCCCAAATAACATACCCATATAGACATGTGATAAGTGATGTCATATGTTCTTCTTTTGCATTAGTATACCCATAGTTCTTTTGCTCAATGTGGTTAGCATTCTTTCCTATAAAACCTTCAGTAGTGTCCCGGCTTGCTGCATTGCTACTAGTAGCAAAGTCCATTACATTGGATAGTTCCACAATGTTTTACTTTCTATGTACAATGTTCTCCTGGTTCTGCTCATTTCACTCTGCATCAGTTCATTGAGGTTCTCCCAAATCATATAGAAATCCTCCAGATCATCTATTCCATCACAATCATATACCACAATTTGTACAGTCATTCCCCAAAGGACACCTCCCTCATTTTTCAATTTTTTTGCCACCATAAAGAGTGAGGCTATGAATATTTTTGTACAAGTATTTTTCCTTATTATCTCTTTGGGGTAGAGACTAGTAGTGATATTTCAGGATCAAAGGATATGCATTATTTTAAAGCCATTTGGGCATAATTCCAAATTGTCTTCCAGAATGGCTGGATTAATTCACAACTCCACCCGCAATGCATTAGTGTCCCGATATTGTCACAATCCCTCCAACATTTGTTATTTTCCTTTACTATTATATTGGCCAATATGCTAGGTGTGAAGTGGTACATTAGAGTTGTTTTGATTTGCATTTCTCTAATTATGAGAGATTTAGAAAATTTTTTTCATGTGCTTATTGATAAATTTTCCCCTGAGTACTGCTTTTGCTGTATTCCATAAATTTTGATATGTTGTTTCTTCATTGTCATTCTCTTTAATGAAATTAGTAATTGTTTCTATGATTCATTCTTTAACAAGCCAGTTTTAGAGAGATTATTTAATTGCAAATTAATTTTTAATTTGCCTCTCCATGTACCTTTACTAATTATAATTTTTATTGCATTAAGGTCTGAAAAAGTTGCATTTATTATTTCTGCTTTTCTGTATTTGTTTGCAGTATTTTTATGACCTAGTACATGGTCAATATTTGTAAATGTACCATGTGCTGCTGAAAAGAAGTTATATTCCTTTTTATCCCTATTTACTTTTCTCCATATATTTATTAACTCTAATATTTCTAAGATTTTATTCACATTTCTTCTTTCTTATGAATTTGTTGGTTTGATTTATCTAGATCTCATAGAGAAAGGTTGAAGTCTCCCACTAGTATGGTTTTACTATCTATTTCCTGCTTAAGCTCCAATAGTTTCTCCTTTAAAAATCTGAATGCTATACCATTTGGTACATACATGTTGAGTACTGATATTTCCTCACTGTCTATACTGCCTTTCATCAGGATGTAATTACCTTCCTTATCTCTTTTAATCAGATCTATTTTTACTTTGACTTTATAAGATATCATGATTACTACTCCTATCTTCTTTTTCTCATTTGATGCCCAATAAATTCTGCTCCAACCTCTTACCTTTACCCTGTGTGTGTCTACCTGCCTTGTGTGTTTCTTATATACAACATATGGTAGGATTTTGGTTTATAATCCACTCTTCTATCTGCTTATGTTTTATGGGCAAGTTCAACCCATGTACATTTGGAGTTATGATAACCATCTGTGTATTCCCCATCATTTTTATTTCCTCTTTTAGTCCTGCCCTTTCATCTTTCACTAATTCCTTCCACACCAGTGTTTTGCTTTTAATCAGTTCCCCTTTTTTCCCACCCTTATTTTACTTTCCTTCCTACCCTCTCTCTTCTTATTCCCCTCCTATTTCCCTTTAAGGTCTATTAAGTGCCCTCACCCCAACCTTTCCCTCCCTTTTAGTGCTCTCTCCTCACTCTCCCCCCTTCCTTGTTTACTTTTCACTTCTATGTAGGGCATGATAAAATTCTATACCTCAATAGATCTGGCTGTTCTTCCCTCTCAGAACTGATTCCACTGAGAGTAATGTTTAAGTATTTCCTGTCACCACTCTTTTCTTTCCCTTCTTATAATACTATTCTGTCCCCTCCCTTGCACTTCTTTATGTGGTATAATTTATCCTATTTTACCTCTTCCTTCAAGTTTCTCTTAGTATCATATTCTTTTTTGTCCCCTATCTCATATTTTTTATGTATCATCTTAAACAGCTGAATACCACAATCTCTGTCTATGAATATTTCTTCTATTTACTCTAATAATAAAAATAATTTTTAGAAGTTACAGATATCCTTTTTCCATATAGGAGCACAATCGATTTGATCTTATTGAAGCCCGTAATTTTTTCCTCCTATTTCTTATTTACCTTTTTATGATTCTCTTGAATTTTTTATTTGGACATCAAAATTTCCATTTAGTTCTGGTCTTTTCTTTAGGAATGCTTGCAAATCTTCTATTTTATTAAATGCCCATGCTTTTCCCTGAAAGTATATAGTCAGTTTTGATGTGTAGGTGATTCTTGGTTGTAGACCCAATTCTCTTGCCTTCCTGGATATATTCCAAGCCTTGTGGTCCTTCAGTGTGGAAACTGCCAGATCCTGTGTCATCCTGAGTGGAGCTACTTTATATATAAATTGCCTCTTTCTGGACACCTGAAGTATTTTGTCCTTGGCCTAGAAGCTCTTGAATTTAGCTATAACATCCCTAGGAGTTGTTTTTTTTTTTTTTGGATTTAATGTAGGGGATGATCCATGGATTCTTTCAATGTCTTTTTTGCCCTCTTGTTAAAAAATATCAGGGCAGTTTTCTTGGATAATTTCTTGTATGATGTTAGGCTTTTTTTTTTTTTGTTGTTGTTCCAAGCTTTCAGATAGTCCAATAATTCTCAAATTGTCTGTCCTGGATCTATTTTCCAGGTTAGTTGTCTATTCAATGAGATATTTCATGTTTCCTTCTATTTTTTCATTATTTTGTTTTTACTTTATTAATTCTTGCTGTCTCATGGGATCATTAGCTTCTACTTGCCCAATTCTAGTCTTTAAAGACTGATTTTTCAGCTTTGATCTTTTGATTTCCATTTTTGGTTTGTTCTATTCTGCTCTTCATGACTTCCAGCAGGTCAATTCTGGTCCCAATTTGCTTATTACTTCATTGATTTTTGTGCCTCTTTTTCCATATGGGCAACTTTGTCTTTTAAGCTATTATTTTCTTTTCATTTTACCTTCATTTCTTTTCCCCACTTTCCTTATCACTTTTCTTTTATCTTTCTTACTTGATTCTTGAACTCCTTTTTGAGTTCCCCTAGGTTTTGTGACCAATTTCCATTTTTTTTGGAAAGTTTGAATTTGTTTGCTTGTTTCTTACTCTCTGCTTCTTCTCTGTATTTTGCTTTTTTTTTTTCTTCAAAGAAATTCTCCAGGGTGAAGTTTTTTTTTCTGTTTCTTATTCCTTTTGCTGGTAGAGGGTTGAGATTCCTGCATGTTGGTAGTCATTGCTTTCTTAGTTTCTGTCTCACTGGGATTTGCCTTGGTACTATCTTCCCTTCCATGTCAGAATCCTGAGTGAGGGTAGGTGGATCTTCAATGTTCTTTGTGTGATCTTCCTCCACTGCTGCTGCTACTATTGCTGCTGTTGTTGCTATTGCTGTTGCTGCTATTAATGTTGATGCTGCTGCTGCTGCTGCTGCTGCTCTGAGTCTCATCTCCTATAGGTGGGTTTTTTCAAGGGTGGGTCTGTAGTGTATCACTTTTGCATTTTGCCCTGAAGCTATCTTCTTCAGCTGTTGGGGCTGCTCCTATTATGTGGGAGTGAGCTCCCTGCTATTCCCCAAAACTGACTGCCCAGGTCTGGCATAGTCATCAGGGGTGAGTTTGTGATGCTTTCAACCAGCCCCCAAGAATTTGGAGATTTCCCTAGCTGTGGTTTTTACTGGCTCCGTGAGTGGGAGGAGGGGTAGTCCCTTGTGCAGTTTTCCCCCCTTATAGTGTGGAAATTCCCTCCCATTGCCTTCCTTTCATGCTTATTCCAGTGGAAAAGTCCCTTTACTCATCCTGTTTTGATCTCTGTCCTTTTGAGATGCTATGTAATGATTGATTTGGAAGAATTATCTGAGGAGCTCCATGTTTTTCCTGCTACTAAGCTACCATCTTGGCTCCTCTTCCCGCCTCTTTGATATTCTTGACTGTTTTTTTAAAATGAATTTTATTATTTTTTCTAGTTCAATAAAATATTTTTCTGATAACTTAATTGGGACTGCATTTAATAAGTAGATTAGTCTGGGTAGGATTGTCATTCTCATAATATTATCTCTGTCCACTCATGAACAATAAATATTTATCTAATTATTTAAATATTTCTTTATTTGGCTAAGAATATTTTAAAATTATGTTCATTCAGTTTCTGGGTTTTTTTAGTAGGTGTATTCCTAGGCATTTTTTCTGTCTATTGTAATTTTGAATGATTTAGCTCCTAATTTTTATTCTGTGTTTCTGTGGTCTTTACTAAATATCCCTTTATTGCATTATGATCTGAATAGGAAGCATTTAATATTTCTGCTTTTTTGCATTTAACTATAAAATTTTGTGTCTTAATTTATGGTCAGTTTTTGTAATGGTACCATGTGACATTGAGAAAAAGGGAAATTTATTTATTTATTTATTTTTTAAACCCTTACCTTCTGTCTTGGAGTCAATACTGTGTATTGGCTTCAAGGCAGAAGAGTGGGAAGGGCTAGGCAATGGGGGTCAAGGGACTTGCTCAGGGTCACATGGCTGGGAAGTTTCTGAGGCCAGATTTGAACCTAGGACCTCCCGTCTCTAGGCCTGACTTTCAATCCACTCTGCTACCCAGCTGCCCGTGGGGGAATTTATTTCTCTTCTAGTTCAGTTCTCTTGGAGATCTATCATATCCAGCTTGTCTAAGGTTTTATTTATTTCCTTGACTTTATTATTCATATTTTTGATAGATTCATCTAGTTCTGAGAGGAGGAAGTTAAAACCCCCAACTATTATAATTTTATAATCTATTTCCATCCATAACTCTAGCTTTTCCTTGAAAAATTTGAATGCTAAAATAGTTTTCCTTGTAGTGCTCTCTCTATGCCAACCACTCATTATGTATTGTTTTTCCTTTAAAACTATAAGGATCTTTGGGTAAGCGAAACATAGGACAGAGTATATATTCTAGTAGGAAGCTTATAATGCATCTTACATGAAAGCAAAGATCATGGACAGAGAAATGTGTTCCATACCATTCCAGGGGGAGGCCCAGTAAGAATGAAAGGAATTTTGCCCATAGACTCAATATATTCTGAGATATGGTGGTGTTCTCCTAGCTAGAATGGGCCAGGTAATGCATGTTGGGCTGTGAGAGAGAAAGGTTTGTGCTCTGCATTGGGTGTGGAGTCATTCATTAGTAGAGAAAGAACATATACTAAGGATAATTGGAGAGTGTGTTGCCCCAAGGATTAATACAAGAAAAGTCACCAGCCTGAAAGATCATGCTCAACAAGACTATAGCTTACAAGACATGAATGATAGGGACACCAAAAGTCTGAGCAAGAAGGAGAAAAAGATGGGTGATAGGATGGACCCTTAGGTCAAAGAGGACACAAAGAAATCAGGATCTATAAATACCTATTTTTGTGCCATTTTCTTTCTCAAGAACAATATACTTCAAGGTGGGGAAAGAACAAGCATGATTAAAAAGTCAGTTAAAGCTAATAAAGTTATTATAATAATATTATATATATTATATATTAAATTATAATGTAATAATATAAATAAAATAAATAAAATAAAATAATAAAAATTATTAATATAATAAAAATATAAATATATATAATAAATATATATAATAAAATATATTCTGCTCCAACACTTTATTTTTACTCTATATGTTTCCCTCATTTTTTAAAAAAATCTTTCTTATAAGGAGCATATTGTTAAGTTTTACTTTTTGATTCATTTTTGCTATCACTTCCATTTTATGGGTTAATTCAACCCATTCACATACAAAGTTATAATTACTAGTATATATGCTCTTTAAAACTACCTGAGTAGTGATATTATTCTTAAGGTTTACAGAAAATATTTTCTCACATAAGAAGTGGTTTAACCATATTGAGTCCATTGTAACGTCTTTATCTTTTTATGTTTATCTTCTTTTGCTTCTTGTAGATCAATTTTTTTACTTAGCTTTGGTCTTTTCCTTATGAATAACAGAAAGCCCTTTAGTTTGTTGCATATATATTTTTCTTGTATAATTGTACTCAACTTTGCTGGGTAGGTTATTTTTTGTTGTAAATCCAGTTCCTTTCCTTTTGAAATATTGTGTTCCATGCCCTTTGTTTTTCAAATGTTGAGGTTGCTAAGTCATGTGTTATTCTGACTGTAACTCAGCAGTATTTAAAATTTTTTTCACCTCTAATTTCTTACAGTATTTTCTCCTGGAGTTGGAAGTTACAGAAGTTAGCTATAATGTTCCTGTGAGATTTTGAGGTCTCTTTCAGGAAGTGATCTTTGGTGGATTCTTTCAATATCTATTTTACCCATCTCCTTTAAAACCGACAGGCAATTTTATGTAATAATTTTTGAAATGTAATATCTAAATTCATTTTTTTGATCATAACTTTGCAGTAGTCCAAAATTCTTATATTGTCTGTCTTCACTGTTTTTAAAGTTAGTTATTTTTGTAATAACTTTTGCATTCTCATCAATTTTTTTCATTCCTTTTATTTTGTTTGTTACATTTTGTTTTAAGTAGTAATTAGCTTCCCCTTGCCCAATTCTAATTTTTTAATAATTTATTTTCTTTGGTGAGTTTTTGGATCTCTTTTTTAAATTGATTAACATTTTTTCATAATTTTCTTTCTTTCTTTTTTTTTGCATTACTTGTTGGGGTCAGTCTGACCTAGTGAGGAGGGAGTCATGAATAAAACTTGGAGAGATGCTTCTGTCCTCTGCCAAAGGTCATGTGCAAGATTAGACCTGTTTACCTGAGCAGGAGGTGGTTATCTGGGAGGAGCTCATGGCTCCTTGAAATGTTTGGGTTCCTGGTACTGCCTTTTCATAAAATTCTTTGGGAAAGCTTATGGACAGAGATACTTTTCTGAGATGATGTAATGACATAATGATTTAGCAGAAAATTCTCTATAATAATCTAACTCTAAGGCATAATAAATGGAGCTGTGTTACACTCTCCCACCTGGCCCCAATTTCATTCTTTTCAGTGCTCACATCCTGATAAGAGCTGCCCAAAGCTGGCAAGTATTCTTATTTTTTCCCCTAATTTTTCTCAGTCTCTCTTATTTGGTTTTAAAAGTCTTTTTGAAAAATTTTCCAAAAACTTTTTTGGGCTTATGTTCATTTTATGTTTTTCTCTGATATTTTAGAAGTTGGCTTTTTAGTTTTATTGTCACCTGAATTTGAACCTTGTTCTCTATCCTCATGTTAGCTATCTTTTTCTTTTCTATCTCCTTTCCTTACTCATTTTCTTCTCACATGTAGCAGACAATAGAGTTCATTGTTAGCTTTTCGATAAACTCCAGTACTGTTTCCTGGGTGTGGGAGATGCTATCTGAGGTTTTGTGGTTTTTGTGCCATTTTTTCTCTGAGCCCTATCTGGGTGCCTTTGACCTTTTGGTTCTTTCAATTTTTATAATCTGGGGCTAAGTATGATCCTTGCTTCTGGAAGCATTGCCACCCTGAGCAAATGTTTTTATTCCCTGAGGTTTCCAGGTGGTTGCAAGCTTTACCTTTCCACTCTGCCATGAAACTGCAAGCAGGGACTTTGATCTCCAGGGAGTGATCACAGCAATGCAATCCTCAACTCTTAGGAATAATAGTCAGCGGTGAGTGTTCACCTCTCCTCTCTGGGAGCCAAAACCTAGTGGCTGGCCACCATGGCTTGGCCAGAGGTCTTTCCTTGGTTAGCTACTCAACCTCAGCACCCTGCCTAGGTGGAAGTCTCTGGAGCTCAGTTTGCCATTTACACACCTGCCCCCAGGGCTTATTGTTTGTGGATTCTCCAGGTGTTTATGTCTGGGGTGTAAATTCCCAGTTGAAGCTGACATCTTAGTGAGGTGCCTACTTAGTTACTGTCTCCAGGGCTTATTGCTTTTTATTTTCTGGTGTTTGCCTGAAGGTATTTGACTTTCAATGAGATGGAACCTCAACAGGGAAGTCAGAGACCTTCCTTTCAAATTATCCCGGGTCAGATCATTTCATTTCTGACAACTATTTCTGTCACTTTAAAGTTGACTTTGAGGGTTTTTTTTGCTTCTGGAGGAATTTGGAGAATAAGGTATTCTTGTCCTTATTCCTTCATTTCCCCACTCTACCTTGCAGAATTTTAAGTATAAGTTTGTTGGCATATGAAATGAGTGCAATTGTTCAGTAATCTGAACATTTTTTGGCCTCCCCTTCTTTAGGATTTAGGATCTAAGCTGATCTTTTTCGGGCATTGTCTTTTAGGATTTTAAATAGATTAGCTGGACTTATGCCATATTCACTAGTTCACCCGGAGCAGTGCTTCCTAAGGGTCATGACTTCATTCTTCAGGTTATTTAGTTCTAGATCAGTAACCTTACCATTTTTGATTATTGTGATGTTAAGAGCTTTCTTGCATATTTCTATATATTCTAGTCACCTCTTATTAATATCTTCTATTTTTATTTAGTCCCTACCATTTTAATCTTTTATCATTCCCATTTTTGCATGAAATGATCCCCGGATAGCTCTAGTTTTCCTTAAGAAATCTCATCTTTCCCATTCTATTATTTTCTTCCATTTCTTTGCAAGACTAGTTTAAGAAAGCCCTATCTCTCTGATATCCTGTAGAATCCTGCATTTAGTTAAGTGTATCTTCCCTTTTTATTCTTTCCCTTTCATTTTCCTTCTTTCCTTGGGTATTTGTAAATCCTTATACGATAGCCATTTTCTTTTCTTGCTCTTCCTTTGGGATAATTTTTGTAGTTGCTTCCTATATAATATAGTGAATCAGTCCATGGTCCTTTTGACACTTTATCTAACATTTAAACTTTAAAATCTATTTATCACTTCTACTTCATCTTCATGAGGGATGTTATTTAGATTATAACTATATGATCTGATGGTTTTCCCTACCTTCTTCAATTTAAGTTTAAATTATGCAGTAAGAAGCTCATGATCTGAGCCAGTCAGCTCCAGGTCTTGTTTTAACTGACTATGCAGAGCTTCTCCTCCTTTGGATGCAAAATATACAATCAATTTGATTTCAAAATTGACCCTCTGGGGATGTCCATGTGAAGAGCTGCCTCTTTGGTTGTTGGAAAAGAGTGTTTACTATGACCAGTGAGCTATCTTGAAAAAACTCTATTGCTCTCTGCTCTACTTTATTCTGTTTTCCAATGCCAATCTTGTCTATTATTCTAATTATCTTTTGATTTCCTACTGTAGCATTCTGATTCCCTATAATGAATGTGATTTTTTTGGTGTTATTTCTAGATGTGTCGAACGCCTTTGTCAGGTCTATGAAGACAATGTAGAGACTCAGGTTCTGCTCAAGGCATTTTTCCTGCATTTGCCTCACCGTGAAGACCATGTCGATGGTGCTGCGATCTGGTCGGAAGCCACATTGTGATTCAGGCAGGTTCTGCTCTGAAACAGATGACAGGAGTCTGTTGAGTATAACACGGGCAAGGATCTTTCCGGCAGTGGAGAGTAGTGAGATGCCTCTGTAGTTGTCACAGGCTGCTCGTGAGCCTTTGTTCTTGTACATGGCTATGATGGAGGCATCTCATGACACCCAGCTCTCACTAGTATGAAGTAAGTGATTAATAAATGCATATTGCCTGATGGACTGATGACCTGGACTATGCAATGAACAAGTAACAGGATAGACTTGATGATTGATTAAGTGGTTTGGAGAAAGATACAATTCAAAACACAAAGCTAGCCCCAATGTTCATGCCTCGATGACCAAGGGAATATGATTCACTGGTCAGAAATTATTCAAGGTAGAAAATTAGTTTTGAAGAGGAAATTAAGTTTGAGATGACTATAAATGTCTAAAAAATAATTGGAGGAGAAAGACTAGAGTATTGAGAAGTCTGTGGACAAAATGAAGGTGTGGTAATTACATAGCCAAGGGCATGAAGCTTGAATGATGTGAAATAATCAGATTTGATGACTTTCTGTGCCACATATTTAAATGGGGAGTTGCACAAAATACATTTTCCATTATGTAATGCCAGAATTATGCAAATTCATAGAACTGAGAATCCTATAGTAACCAGATTCTTAACCTTTGATGTATGGTCTTAAACATATTTAGATAATGATTTCCATACAGTTAGTTCCCTTTGTAATTCTCTATATTTTATTGGATGCATCTTTAAATTATGATTCTGAGAAAAGGGTCCATCCCTAGACTTCAAATCCTGTGCAAAGGGGGGCCATACTAGGAAGAAAGTAAAAAAAAAGTAGAATGTATCCTCAAAACCATATAGTTCAAGCCTTTCACATTCTAAACTGGGCATCTGAGGCATGGACTTCAGCAATATCAGAAGTACTCTGGGGCAGGAGTGGAATGGTTCTCCATGGATTCCTTTCATACCTCTAAATTCATAGTTTAGTTGATGATTTTCATGAGACTCTGGCTTAGAGAATTCATCACTTGATGGCATTTTAGCAATGTGCTTTTCAATAACTCTGCTGAAGAGCCTTTCAATGCTGACATTCTGGAGATATGTTTTTCCATATGATTATGGATCTAGGCATTAGCTTTCCCATGTCAGTGTTCTGGGAATGAACCTTCCCATGATAAAATTCTTTTCAGTCTTTCCATGTCATTGCTCTGCATCTTATGTCTTTTCATGTTAATTCTCTGAGGATGAATTTTCTATTTTAGGGATGATATTTTCTCTATTAATCTTCTGGGAATTCTTATGTGCCTTCTTATCTTGGTCCTCTGGGGAGGAGACTTTCCAAACCTATCTAGACTGAGATTAAGTGAAAACTAAGGGTGCATCACCACACTGGTATCCGAGTGGGCTCCCAACCTAAATCTACATGGATACTCAAAACCTTTGTATTTTGTTATGATCTGCCAGAGCTGAGGCTAGTATGGAAGAGCTACATAACTTTATACAGGTCTTCAGCTGTGCAAAGTGTCACTGTCCACCTATGGTATGTTAATTGTTAGTTTCATCATCAAAACTTCATTATATTGTTCATTGGATTTTGCTCGGTGCCATGTAAATTTCCTCTAAAGCATCATAGCTCACTGGGTGACTTAGAAGGAGGCGGAAGAAGAAGGGGGAAGGGGAAACTGAAGGGAAGAAGAGGAGAGGAAGGGAGATTGGAAGGAGGGAGGAAGGGAGGCATAAAGGGAGGAGGATAGGCAAAAAGAAGATCCCTTAGTTATCTAGTATACCATCAAATACACCCTCAGAAATATTGACATGGGCACTGTACCTCCAGAAGCTCAGGCAAACTATTATCAGGGAAATTCCTTTGCTCCCTTACATCTTCATGACTCCTAGCCTAAAACATCCAATGACCCCTATAGGACCCTGACATGATTGTCCTCCTTTGATCCTCCTTTAGATTTAAGATGGACAGAGAGATGCACTTCCAGGCTACACCTCGATCTAATCAGGCTACATCTCAGACATCTGTCTGTTCCCTAAAACTAAAAGGAATTTTTGTGAGGGTCATTCCCTATGTCTCCAGGCAGACCCCAGTCAGATGACCACCCCACCCCACCCAATACCTGAGTGACGACCACTCTAGAGTTCCGTCCACACTATGATCAAGAGTATAAAATCCCCAGAATTGATGGGTTCTGGGAGCAGCCTTCCATCTTGCTGTTCCACCTTGCTATCCTCCTGGCCATTTTCAACATTATTTTCCTAAATTAACAAATTTCTCCTTTTGTTTTTAAGGTAAGTTTTGGAGTCTTGCATTCTTGCAAAAGGTATCCTTCCTGAACCCCAGGGGTACACATCTGAACCCCATAACAATATCATCTATTACAGCAGTCCTAAATCTTCTCAGTCCTAAGTATATCCCTAATTCTGTTCCAAGATTAAATGTTATCCTGTATAGAGAACTAGTTATTCTCCAGATATTCTTTAGCATCTTGTCAGGGAATAAGAATTTTAGTGCAATATTTCAAGGATCTGCACTGAGAAAATTGTGATGAACTCCTGAGAAAACAGTTGAACCTCCCAGGCTCCATGACAGAAGAATCATTTAAATTCAACCTATTTAAGGTCCGTGAGTTCCCGTCATTGTCCTAAGCAGTGCAGAGTCACAGCAGCCATTATAATTAGAGTAGAGAATTGAGTTGTGGGGGCAGGAAAACAGCAGCTATTGCCAAGAACACTAATGAGGGCATCTCTCTCATTCAGAGGTTGTCCATAAGCAGCAGAGAAAAGAAGAGTGCGATGGGCTGAAATGATGCCAAAATAGCTGTCTAAAACGTGACTGTTGTCCCATAGGTACTTAGTCAACAAGTATTTATGAAGTACTCATTGTATGTTAGATACAGTGTTATGAACCTGAGATAAAGAGAATTAAATAGTCCCTGATTACAAGGAACTGGCATGATATTGGAAGAGACAACCCATTAATGACTAAGTATATGGTGTATATGCATTTACGTGTGTGTACATATCTGTGTTTCTATATATGTATATTGTATTTATATAGAGAGTGATAGACAGACAAAGAGAATGGAAAGCAACCTAAGAAGGACTAGAGTAACCCAGTATTTGATAAACCCAATTATCCAAGCTATTTAGGAAGAAACTCACTATTTGGCAAAAAGTCCTGGGAAAATTGGAAAACAATATGGCAGAGACTATGTGTAGAACAATATCTCAAGTCATACACAAAGTTAGTGTAAAAATGGATACTTGATCTAGAATTAAAGTATGATACAAAAACATTAGGGGAACTTGGAACAGTTTATCTGTCAGATTTATGGATAGGGGAGGAATTTATGACCAAATAAGATATAGAGAACATAATGAATGATGAAATAGATAATCTTAATTACATTAAGACAAAAAGTTTCTGTTCAAAGAAAACCAATGCAATCAAAATTAGAGGGGAAATAAAAAATGGGGGGAAATTTTTATTGTAAGTGTCCCTGACAAAAACGTCATTTATCAGATATGAAGAGACCTGAGTCAAATTTGTAACAATGCAAAGCATCCTCCAATTGGTAAATGGTCAAAGGACACTAAAAGGCAGTTCTCAGAGGAAGAAATTAGAACTATCTGAAGTTATATTATATACAAAATTATCCAAATCACTACTGATTAGAAAAAATGAAAATGAAAACAACTATGAGATACCAACTCACATGTATTAGCTTGGCTAACGTGAGCAAAAAGTAAAATGATAAATGTTGGGGAGGGGCATGAGAAAACTGGGATAATACACTGTTGATGGAACTGTGTGAACTGATGGGACCTTTCTGGAAAACAATATAGAATCATGCCTGAACAACCATAAAACTATACATACCTTTTGATCCAGTAACACCACTGCTAGAGGTTGTCTCCCAAGAAATCAGAAATAGGGGGAAATTAGATCTAGGACCTACTTGTTAAAAATGGCTTAGTGTCTCTATTATGGCTAAGACCTGAAAACTAATGGAGTGGTCATCAATTGATGAGCAAGGTGTGATAGTTTTAACTGAATATTATTCTGCCATAAGAAATGATGAACAGACACTGTGGTACAATCGAATGTAATGTAACATTAGTGTCAATACAACGTCCCTGAACATTCTTCAGGGTCCTAGAAGAAAAAACACTATCCACAAGCAGAGGACAAATTGAGGGAGTAAAAACACCGAAGAAAAGCAACTGCTTGACTATAGGGGTTGAGGGGATATGACTGAGGAGAGACTCTAAATGAACATCCTAATGCAAATACCAACAACATGAAATTGGGTTCGAACCAAGGACACATGTGATACCCAGTGGAATTGTGCATCAGCTATGGAAGGGGTGGTGGGAGGGGGGAGGAAAAGAAAATTATCTTTGTTTCCAATGAATAATGTATGAAAATGACCAAATAAAATAATGTTTAAAAAAGAAAGAAAAGAAATGATGAACAGGATGAGTTAAGAAAAATCTGGGAAGACATATAAACTGATGCAATGTGAAGTGAGCAGAATCAGGAGAAAGGTATACACAGTAACAGAAATATTATATGATGATCAATGTGTGAAGAACTAGAGATCAGCCAAACAAAGCTCCCTAAATTCATCCAAGGGAATCAGGGAACAAATCTTTTCCACATCTAAAGAATGAACTGTTGGAATTTGATTGCAGCTCAAAGCATGTCATCTTTCACTTTATTTCCTTTGTGAGGTTTTGTTTTTTGCATTTGTGATATGTGTCTTCTGTCATGCAATGAGGAACATGGAAATATGTATTTCATGAAAGTACAGGTATAACTTATAACAAACAATTTCCTGCCTCAAGGAAGGGGAAGAGGGAAGCAGGAGAGAATCTGAATTATAAAATATCAGAAAAATTGTAAAAAATCATTTCCACATGTAATTGAAAAGAAATTTAAGTGTAAAAAATTAAGATAGAACTGGTTGATTCACTTTTATGTCAAGTTACTGAAAGGAAGAATGGGATGTGAGAAATGGAGTCAGGACTATATGTTGGGAATTAATTGGGACTCCAAAAGGTAAAGGCTTCTGGAAAATCCTCAGCCACATTCTCCTTTCCTATCTTGGTTATGTTTGTATTCCATATCCCTGGATACCCCCAAAGGCAACTTTATTCCCAACAGAACTCCTGTGTATGTTTCCTGTTACCTATGGACACCCAATCCTCATTCAAGATGGGAGGTTCTCTGTTAACTATTACCTGTTGCTATGCTAACATTGTTGGCTACCATGACTATGGAACTGTTTGGCTATAAAAATCCTCACTCCCCTCAATAAAGTTCCATTGATTACCATCAGCCCTCCTGAGTCCATCTCCATTCTTACCCCTTGAGAAGCCCAAACACGTGGTCCCTGGTGGTCCCTGACAACTCTGAACATTGATGAGAGGATTGACTATATCGACATATCAAAGATGGAGAGTCAGTGTGGAATTCTGAAATCATGTAGTCCAACCTTTTCCTTTTAGAGATGATGAATCTGATGTGAGAATAAATGGTAAAGTGACTTGCCCAATTTCATGCAAGTTGTCAGCATTAAAGGCAATTCTTAATCCTAGCTCCTATGATTTAGTCAGGGATCCTTCCATATTATCATACTTTCTTTGAAGTCACCAATATTTAATGTGTGAAAGTGCAGGAACTTACTAGCAATACAATCATGTTTATTGTATTCCAAATTTACAAACAAGATTGACACAATACAAAATAAGATCTTCCTTGAGGATATTTGAAAATAAAACTATAAACTACTACAGATTTAGGGTTGTAGGAGTATTTACAGTCTTCCTCTGCACCCTAAAACTGGAATTGGTCATGTGAATTAGAGCATGGCTGCAGATATAGGTTTGGGGCAATGGTTGCATATGCATTTCTACAATGCTGCATCTATTGAATGGCACATTAGGTACTCTGCTAGAATGAATGGTCTCTGGAAATTGACTCAATTTAATCCATGAATGGGAATTTTTCTTTCCCTCAAGCTAACAGAAGAAATCAGGTGTCTAATTTGCCAAGTTAAATTTCTCTTAGGTCTTGTGGGGAAGAAAGCGTAGTTGGTAATGTGGTGGAACACTGGTGAAACCAACACGATTGGTTTTAATGCTAATTTCATTTGGATCTCCAGCTAGTTTGAGGGTAAAGTTCTGTAGAATAGTGGTCAAGAACAAAAACAACTCCATCCTTGCCAGGCCTTCTCCAAGACAAGCCCGTTTTCCTGGAAAGAAACACAATATGCTTAGAAATCTTCATGAAATATTACAGTATCAGTCAAGGAAAAACAGTTACTGACCCTGAACACAGGTTGGGAAAGGAATAAAAAAGAAGGATATAGATGGGCATAAAGGATGAGAAGTATTGGGAGTTATATTTCAGTCATTAATGGCCAAGAAAGACAGGAAGGAATCCCTTCTTTATACCATTCTTCCTGTAGTGAGCCCTTGTGCAACAGATCTTGCAGCCGAATCACAGGTTCACTAACATAGAAAGGCAGTTGATCCAGGCAGGAGGCTCAGGTTTGTTTTGTCCTTTAAGAAGAAGTCAGCAACTGCTTGATCACATGTGTCAATGGGGATATGAGTGGGGTTATAAACCCTAAATGATCACCCTAGTGCAAATATCAATAATATGGAAATAGGTCTTGACCAAATACACATGAAAAACCCAGTGGAATTGTGTGTCAGATATGGGAGGGGGTTGGGAAGAGGGGAGGGAAAGAACATGATTTTTGTAATCCTGGAAAAATGCTCTAAATTAATCAATTAAAAAAAAAGACAGGGCATAGGAATACTAGAAAAGAATGTGTAATGTGCTGCACTTTGATGGTATGTCCTTAGAAGAACTAGCTGGGTGGGAAGAGGGAAAGAATTCTCTAGAGGCAGAGGTAGAGGTAGAGGTAGAGATGGGGAGGTTTCCTTTTTACCAGCAGAAAAAGGCATGAAGTAGTCACTTTTCTTAAATCTTCCATTCTTATCCAAGAAATGCTGGGGGTCAAATTTGTCAGGGTTGGAGAACTCTTGGCTGTCATGCAAGACTGGTGACAGCAATGGGAAGATGTTTGTGCCCTAGAGGGAAGAAATTCCAGTGGAGAGTCAGTTAACAACATTACACCAATCCCAAGAATTGTCAGTGGCTTTGTATGGTCTGTAGTACAAAATACATACTCCCTTGTGTGTAATATAGATTGATATGTCTAGCCCTTAAGAGTATGGGTAGATTCTACTCTACCTTGCCAAGTTGATATCTTCATTATTGTATCTATCATGATATCCTTAGGGTTCTAGATAAACTGGTCCAAGTGCTATCCCCATCTATGATGTTCCCTCATGGTCTCCATACCTAAAAAGAACTCCTTACTTACATTAGTTTCTTAGAATCTCTAGCTTCCTTCAAGGATAGGTTTAGGTACCTTGTTCTGTTATAGGAAGCCTTGGTTAAGGTCTCAAGCTCTCTGTGCTCTCTCTCTTCAGTTCCTTGGTCTATACTTCATATTCATGCCTGCTGCCTGCGTGACTCTGGACAGAACATATGACCTGTTAATTTTCCAGGCAATGCTTACAACCACCAAGTACAGAACATTCTATTGAAAGGGTATCCTCAGGAGAAAGCCACACTACTAACCAAATCATAGCTTGAGTCTGAAAGAGAAAAACAATCATTTGGGTAGACTTTTCTGCATGTAAGTTGTTCTTCCCCCAGGAGAATCCAAAGTCCTTAGGGTCAAGCATCCTTCTATTCTTGCCTCATGTGCAAAGTATTTCACCCAGGAATTTTTACCTAGGAAGTTCTTGAGGATTTGAACGGAACAATACACCAAATGAGGTATGCACAACATGAAGCATTAGGTTGGATGCTCCCTTCTCATTTCTTTGGGAAGAGTAACTCTGCTCAGTCAGCATTAGGTGACTTCAATTCAATTCAAAGGAATTCAATCAGTGTTTTTTAAGTACTCCAGGAAAGTGGTATTTCAGAATTTAAGCCCTCAGGTTCTAGTCCCAGCTCCTACATTTTTACTTAAATGACCTTGGGTGAGTCATTTGACCTGAAATTCAGTGTCTCCATCTGCACAGTGGGATAGTATTTAGGGAATCTAATCCAGGAAAAGGAAATTATATAAACAAAAATTTTTGCTTCTGTAATCTCACTCTTTTCTTTCCAAATGTTAATGTGATGAATGAGCAGGGGAAACAAAATAAGTATACACTTTCCTCTCATTCTTTATTTGTAGCTCTCAGTGGTGAGAGTAGTAAAATCACAACCATAGGTTAGAAGTAGTCAGACTTGTAGCTTTCCCCCTTAGCATGAGAACTTAATCCAATTCCTCCCCAAATACTAAGTGCCCTGCTAAGAAATTACTGATGCAGGATTTCTATGAGAAATTCTGTTAGATGGTTACACACTGACATATTGAATTATTATCCTATAGAAAACTCTGTTTAAAGCCATGGAGGTAATCTACACCCTTTATCTCTATCTTGTAAATCATTACTAACCATTGCCCTGCAAAAGATTTACCTAATCCCTTAGGCTATGTCATTTTCCCTATAAAGTATGTACATCAAATCATTAAACTTTGTCCCTGATCAGCAAGAGAATTCTGTGTGTCTGTCTGTTAGTTTGACCCTCCTGTAATCCCAGAATGATTTATCTCATCCCACTTTGTCGACGCATGAGTAATTTGTAGAGTCCGTCTCTACATTTATTCATTCATCACATTCAAGTTAACTGTATGTAACAAAAGACTGCTTTAAGAGAAACTCCTTGTGAGATCATGACTTTGGAATTCAATTTTCTCACATGTAAAGTGAGTTCACTGGACCAGACTAAGAATCATTCCAACACTAGAGCCCATGCTCCCATGACTGCTGACCTTGGGGATGATATACTGTTGGAATTGGACATCGTGGTTCACGACATGGGGCAGGTTGAGAGGTACGAGGTCAATGAATCTTTGCACTTCATGCATGACAGCATCCATATAGGGCATATCTTGCCTGTCCTTTATGGAAGGAATTCGGTTGTGTCCAATCACACGATTAATTTCTTCATGAATTTTTGCTGCAGGAACAAAGATGGGGATGGCCACTTAGGCTCCTCATCTCCTGGGAATACCTAACAGAATATATATGGAGTGTCTGTCTGGTGATATGATCTGGGATTCTTCTCAGATGGACTCATTTTCTTCCCTCTATTCAGTCAAGGACATAATGATGTTGGCAGAAGCAGACTTCCATGAATTAGTGAATAAGAGTCAGTAAGACCGTTGTTTACTTTCCTTTTTAATTATCTGCGTTACTTTAGATAAGTTATTGTAAACCTTAAAATTTCTTAGACTTATAAATGTTGGAAATTTTACCATTGGGAAATTTCATACTTGGAAAATTTCTTAGTGATAGTCTATTGGAATGTGAACCCCATTGGCATGGGAGATTCCTCCTCCTCCCTTCTTAAGATTACTTTAGGACAGAAACCTTTTGCTGAACAATGGAAAGGACTTCGACCTATGCTTAAGCATAGAACAGGAATTTCTTTGAGTCATGATTGATTTTAGAATTGATACAATGGAGATACTTGGAATGACAGAACCAAGTCTTGGAAATTGCAATCTCCACCCTACTCAGTCCTAACAGGATTTAGGAAGGGCTGCAGCATAGATCAAAATTTAATTATTCCAATCTCTACCCTACTCAGGGTAACAGGATTTAGGAAGGGCTGTAGCAAAAGATCAAGATTTAATTATTTGAGAATATGACCTCTAACAGACATGTGCAAAGCCACAGACCTCTGGGCGGTCCTGGGTTAAGCTAGAGCCACCATTGGCACAGGGAAAATGATGGACAGTGATTGGTAGATGTGAGGACTGAGGGGAGGGAACTTGGATGGTTTCCTTAAAGATAGAGGGGTCTGAGGACTAGAGGTGGTTGGAGAGTTTTGGCTCTGAGTGGTTGGAGAGGTTCTCTGAGAAGCTTGCTCTGAAGGAAGCTGGAGGTGGGGGCCTCTGAGACTGTTTCTCCATTTTGGTCACATGAGTAATAGGGACTGATCTCCTTTCTTTGCCCCAGCTATCTAAGGGCTTGGGCCTTTTGGCCCAGCCTAAACACAGGGGGTATTTAAGCCCTATTCCCTTCTCTCCCCTTTCTCTCTCTCTCTCTCTCCCCTTTCTCTCTCTCTCTCTCTCTCTCTCTCTCTCTCTCTCTCTCTCTCTCTCTAATTCCTTTCTTCCTCCTGTTTGTAATTAAACTCTATAAAAGGTTGACGGCTGACTTGAGTTTTCATTTAGGAATTACATAGCTGAATTCCTTGGCGACCTTAAATTAATATATATCAGTCTTTTAAAGTGATTTCCTTGTCACATTATTTAACCTGTCTCAGCTTCAGTTTCTTCATCTGAAAAATGAGGAACATTAGGCACTTGTTAAGGTCCCTTCCACTTAAAAATCTATTTTCATATGATTTGTAAAGTGGAGGTAATAACTGTACCCCTCTCACAGGACCTTAAACTAAGCAATATATGCCAAGTGATTTACTGCCCTTACATTCTTTATTTGGATGGCAACTATTATTGTCCAAGAAATAAGATGACTTCATTTGAATGTGAAAGTGCTGTTGATGCAATTATCATCATGCTTTAATGTATTAACTAGGGAGTATCTTAGTTCACCTCTTAATTCCTCAATTCTCAGAAACAAAGAATTTCAGCATTTGAAATGACACATTTTTGTTGAGGACCATCCATACTTGAAGCAGAATCGTAATGTTCTGAACAAATAATCTTCTAGCCTTTGCTTGAGAACCTCTGGTAAGGGAGATCTCAATATCTCCAGGGTACCTGAATTAGCTTTGGGACAGCTTTAATAATCAGTAAGTCATTCCTTAAGTGAAACCTTTATTGATCAATTTGCAACTTCTGTCCATCGATCTAGTTTTCTTTGTCTGTCCTGTGCTGCCTCCTGGTATCTATCAGAACCAGCCTTACCGGAGTGAGTGTTTCACTTGGATCTTTGTACTCCAGGTACATAGCTGAGGGTACATAGTAGGAGCTTTGCATGTCCATTAAACTGGATTGAATTCCACATACGAGACCTTCATATACTTGAATAACTATCAGGTCTTGCCCAAGTCTTCTATTTTCTTACATATGTGTCGATCTGACCGGCTGTTGATCTGTATGGCATTCATGTCGATCTACAAGGTAGGAATGTGGAGTCAGCTCCTGAGCAGTGTATGGGGCTGGCACAGCAAGTGTGCTCTGCAAGCATGGCGATCCTTTCACTTTACCTTGGACCTCAGGATGTTTCAGAATGAGCAGCAGACCATATCTTAGAGTGCTGCCAGTTGTCTCTGTTCCTGCAGAAAATAAGTCTGCTGCAGTGACTGCTAGATTCTCTAAGTCAAATTCAGACTGGGGATTGTCTTTCTCCTAAAGGAAGCAGAGGCATAAAATAAGTGAAATAATGAGCAATAGAAGGGACAGAATAGACAGAATAGAAAAAAGTACATCAAGTTTGCCCAAGAAGCTGTTTTCCTCCTTCATTTCCCTACCTCTAGTGACTAGAGACTTCCCAATGCACTCAAGTGTTCACTGCCCAACCATAGGTTTAGCCATCCCAGGCAGCCTTCTCTCTGTCAGGGAACATAACAATGGATACAGAACCTAACTTGGAACTAAATTTAAATATAGCCTTAGTCAAAGGTTGCTTATGTGTCCCTGGATCAGTCACTTAATCTCTCTGTTCCTCAGTTTCCTCATATGTAATGATACAATTGAAACTCTCTATTTATTTTACAATATTTTTTTAAATCTATGGTATGGAAGAGACCTAATAAAGTAATTCACATTATAACCTTAATCATCTGGTAAAATATCATGAAGTTATTCCTTATGATTCAATTTTTACCTTAAAATAGTAGAGCTTCTTAGTCAAAACAGACGCACACACACACACACACACACGCTCAAGATGGAATTTCAGGTATTCAGAATGAGGAATTAAGAGTAATATTTTGGGGCTTGAGAAACAGAATTTTAAAATTTGTAGCAAAAATTACGTTCAACCAGTCCACCTTTGATTGATCAGAAATTCCCTTTCCGAAATCTCCCATAAGAAATCATCTATCTTCAGTGTGAAGACTTCCTCAGATGGAAAACACTGCTTAATGAAGAATTTCATTCCAGTCTTGGACAGTTTTCCCTCATGTGGAATGAAATGTGTCTTTATAATTTCAAACCATTGTTATAAATTCTGTCTGCTGGCAATGGCAAAGCAAAACAATTCTAATTGTTTTGTGCAACAGCCAGCCTTTTGCTGCTGAGATACTTTTTTAACACACCAGTTCTGTGAAATAGGAAAGTGAATAGGATTTAGAACTAGGAAGAACCAGCTTTAGAAATCACTTGAGAAAATGCAGAGAAGGAAATTTACAGAAAAGGAAATTGAAGCCCAGAAAGTGATTTTTTCAGTCACACAGGAGGAAATGGAAATGGGTAGATGGTGAAATGCCCCAAATGGGAGAAGACCTGATACCATGTTACCTGCAATAGAAATGAAGCTACCCATGGTAAAAATGCAGATAGACAAAAGTTCATCTTTTACACAAACAACTGTCAATAAAATTCATAAAGAGGTAAAACAACAAATAATCAAAACTAGGATAAAATAAAATGAATATATATTCTATCATTAAGAATAGTTGTTCTTGTGTGTGTGATAAATAAGTCAACAAAGCAGTAAAAATTATTAAACTCCCAGAAATAATACAATAGAATACTTAAATAATCCCATTTCAGGAAAAGAAATTGAACAAGCCTTCAATGAACTCTCTAAGACAGAAATTCCCAGGGTCAGCTGGATTCCCCAGTGAATTCTATCAAACATTTAAAAACAATCAATCCCAATATTATATAAACTATATGGAAAATAAGTAATAGGAGACCTATTAAATCCTTTTAATGACACAAATGATGCTGGTGCCAAAGCCAAGAAGACCAAAAACAGAAATAAAATCACATTCACATTGGTGTAAAAATCTTAAATAAAATGGTAGCAAAGAGACCAAATCAATATATTCCAAGGACTATTCACTATGACCAACTGATAGTTAGACCAGGAATATAAGGCTGATTTAATGTTAGAAAAATTATCAACATAATTAGCCATATAAAAAAACCCAAACTAACAGAAATCACATGATTATCTCAATCGATGCAGAAAAAGCATTTGACAAAATACAGTACCCTTTCCTATTAAAAACACTAGAAATCATAGGAATAAAATGGTCTTTCCTTAAAATAATAAGTTGAATCTATCTAAAACAATCAGCAAGTATCATCTCTAATGGAGATAAGTTAGAAGTCTTTCTAATAAGATTAGGAGTGAAACAAGGGCATCCATTACCTTTAGCAATAAGAGATGAAAAAGAAATTGTTGGAGTTAAAGTAGGCACTGAGGAAACTAAACTATCACTGCTTGTGGATGATATAATGGTATACTTTGAGAATCCTAGAGAATCAACTAGAAATTAATTGAAGTAATTGATAACTTTAGAAAAGTTGCAGGATACAAAATGAGCCTACATAAATCATCAATGCATTTCTACATATTTCCAGCAAAGTTCAACAATGAATTAGAAAAAGAAATTCCATTTATAATGACTCTGGTCAATATGAAATACTTGAGAATGTAGTTGCCAAGACCAGCACAGGAATTATCTGAACACAGTTACAAAATACTTTTCATATAAATAAAGACATATCTAAATAACTGGAAAAATATTAATTGCTCATGAGTAGGCTAAACTAATATAATAAAAATGATAATCCTACCTCAATTAATTTACTTATTCAATGCCACACCAAGAAAACTACCAAAAAACTATTTTATTGAACTAGAAAATATAAAAAACTCATATGGAAGAAAAAAAGATCAAGAATATCAAGGGAAATAATGGGAAAAAATGTGAAGGATGGTGATCTAGCAGTACCAGATCTTAAACTGTACTATCAATCAATAATCATCAAAACAATCTGGTAGTGGCTAAGAATAGAATCTGTGGATCAATGGAATATATTAGAGGTTAAATTATCTTAGTAATCTAGAGTTTGATAAAACCTAAGATCACAGCTTTTGGGATAAGAACTCACTATTTGCTAAAAACTACTAGGAAAATTGAAAAACAGTATGGAAAAAAATGGGTGTAGATAAATATCTCTGACTCTATACCAAGAAAATGTCAATAATAGCTATATGATTTTTTAGACAGAAAGAGTGATGTTATAAGTAAATTATGGGAATATAGGATAGTTTACCTGTCAGATCTATGGAGAGGGGAGGAATTTATGAACAAAAAATAGATAGCATTACAAGATGTAGAATAAATATTTGATTATATTAAATTAAGTTTTTGTATGAACAAAACCAATGCAACCAAGTTTAGAAGGGAAATGTCAAACTAGGAAAAATGTTTATAACAAATTTCTTTGATAAAGGTCTCATCTCTCAAATAATAAAGAATTAAATCAAATATATAAGATTACAAGTCAATCACTAATTGGCAAATGGTCAAAGTGTATGAATAAAGAGTTTTCAGATGAAGAAAGGAAAGCTACCAATAATCACATGAAAAAATGTTCTAAATCCCTCATGATTAGAGAAATGTAAATGCAAATTACTCTTGAGGTACCACTGAACATCTTTCATATTGGCCAGGATGACAGTAAAGGAAAATGATAGAGGAATTTTACCACAAACTGTAGACCACAATATTGGAAGATCACATGGGTTCTCTACAAGCCAAAATTATCTTGAAGACAGGACATGAACAATTAATTTAAGAACCTTGTAGATCTTGGAAATATAGAATTAATTCTTAAAATATGCATGCAATACCTTAATAAATAAAGGAAAAATGTGTTTTAAAAACCACAAACTATATATTGATAAAATCCAGAGGCCATCAAATAGAAAGAAACATCAAGTTTAACACATCATGAACTGTACTGGTCAAACGTTAGACTTTTAACACTAAACAAATATTTTGGACACTGAAAAAAAAGCCCCTGTCCTAACAAGCACAAAAAAAAATTGATTGGATCAGAAATACCCTATGAAAAATCAAAGAAGTGGTTGGAAAACATATCAAAATAAATTTTGATTTATAGTCCAAAATGAGAAATCCTGCAAATATGTGTTAATGCATGACAAGCTTTACTTACAAACATCAACAGTGTAAAACTGAATGATTTTTAAAAAATTATAAATCATAAATGCAGAAGACCAATGATGAAGATTGTTAGCTGTCTTCTGAGAGCTGATTATGTATGCAAAATTAGACACATCATTTTGGACATGACTAATATGAAAATTAATTTTTCTTGATAATATCTATTTGTTACAATGTTTTATTTATCTTTTTCTTTTATTTATTGGATAGAAGGAAATAAATACTTGACAAAAATGGTCAATTTATACAAAATGGATGGAAATCAGATTTTTCCTAAAATTAAACTCAAATTGAATCAGGTACTTGACCTAGAATACTTCAAATCAGAAAAGATAGCAGAAATAAGTAAACGTAATAAGAAGAGATTAAGAAATGGAATCAATACTTTCATGCTTTTATGTCCATTCAACAGTAATTTTATTTAAACCTCCCATTGGTTCAGGTTTACTACAAAAAAAACAAAAGTAAAAATTTTAGAAGTAAGAGGGAAAAATTGGCAAAATATGGAGGGAGAGGGTTAAAAGAGAATGCAGGGATAGTTAATATCAACTTGATTAAAGTGTCTATGGAACATTCAGTGATCTATGCTTTTTAACATTTATATCAGTACATTAAATCAATCGAGCAACAAAAATGTATGATGTAACTATTTTATGCCAACAGAATGCTGGAAAGGGGGCATATAAAGCCATTAAGTAAAATGAAGACCACCCCTACCTCTAGGAGCTTACTTTCTATTGAAAGAATACAACATATTTAAAGATAATGGGATAAATACCCAATGGGATACCTACCATCCCAATGGGATATCTACCCCTGATGGGATAGATACCAAATGTCTAGACAGAGATTTGGGAGATGGTACAATAAGAACAGGAGGAATGTGGGGAGTCTAGATAGAAGCTAAGTGTGAAAGGATATTAGGACTGCTAAGAGGATGTAATTGAGGAAAGAAAGCAATTGAGATCAATTGGTTAAACTTAATAAAGGCAAAGAGGCAAAAGATGGAATATTGCATACAGGGAACAAGTAGGATAGTTTGGTCAGAGCACAGAGGGTGGGAGGAATGTGTAACCCAATCCAGAAAGAAAGGCTGAAGCCAGATTGTCTGTTTGTCTTAGAAGTAGTGTGTGTGGAGCCCTCAAGTTTCATGATCATGAGAGCCTTCAAGTTTCATGATCATGAGAGCAAGAGCGATCTTGCACTCTAGGCATGTTCATTTTGCAAATTTCTTCAGAATGGATTGAGTCGTGATGCTTGGAGAGCTGTTAGGAGAGAACTGCCAATGTTCAACAGAGAGATTATGATGACCAGAGCTAGCATGGTTGTGGTGTGAAAAGAGAGGAGTTAAGAATGTCATCTATGATGGGATTAGGAAGAGAAAATATTTACTCTCTTCTCACCTAGCCCCATTACCATGAGTTATTTGCATGGTTGAGATCCAATGGGAAAGATTGCCTGTTCAGTAGTTCCAAAATGATTTTTACTTCTAGGAAAAGTTTAATCCAATGGGTTAGACTTTAAAGGAAGGAAGGAAGGAAAAAAGGAAGGAGGGAAGGAAGAAAGGAAGAAAGGAAGGAAAAAAGAAGGAAGGAAGGAAACATTTATCAAGAATTTACAATATGCTAGGCCCTGTCCTAAACTCCTTACAAATCTTAATTCAGTTGATCTTTACAATGACCCTAGGAGAGAGATGTTATTATTATCTCTATTTTACTATTGATGAAATGGAGGCAGATAGTGACTTGCATAGGGTAGTTCTTCTATAAAATATCTGATTCTATATTTGAACACAAGACTTTTTGAGTTTAATCTCAGCACTCTATCCATACCACCACCTAGCAGCCTCTATTGGTTGGAGTAGAACTATATAGGAATGGAAGACAGATTAACATAAGTATTAGACATGTCCTATTGGAAAATCTGTTCATTTTAATTATCCAGGGAATATATGTGGTATTAGAAGGGATTTATTTGTTTTCCAAATTGGCTTATGGATTATGAGAAGTCATTTGTATCTTTTATTTTTCAATGGGACAAAGGAAAGGTGCTTTATTTATGTAACTCATTTATTTGTAGTGCTTTTACGGGAAGTGGCTATAGCTAAGATTTACAAAAATATTTATCATTCATATTTATATTCAAGGTTAGCCTTGAGCTTCACACATTTATCATTGTCTTCTTACAACAATTCTGGGAAATAAATGTCATTATTTACACTTTGCATACGAGCAAATTGATGCTGACTGCGGTGATATGACTTTCCCAGAATTATAGAGCTGGGAGTTTCTGAAGCTGGCTTTAAACTCACGTCTTCCTGACTCCATGTTCTGCTCTGCATCTTATTTGTCCTGTTTGTAGCTTATCTAGTATATATTGATTTGTATATTGTTGCCTCCATTAGACTGTCAGCCTCTGAGTGGCAGGGATTGTCTTGTACCTCTTTGTGTATTTCTAGCACTGGGACATGGTAGGTATTTAGTAAATTTTGACGAACTTATTTCTAGGATCGTCCTCAAATACCCCATTCTCCTCCAAACAAGGAAGCCTAGATCGCCACCTGATCACCCACACCACAGGATGCTTCCAGTCTCAATACAGGGTTCAGATGAGGGGCTGGGGGTGAGTAAAAATAGCTCAGATATGAGAGCGCCATTGGCATCCTTGATGAACATGGATACTTTGAGATTCTCTCAGATATTCCTTCTTGTGGTCTAAAGAGTGTGGATTGAAGAACCTTTTGAATGTTCAACAGACTTCCCCCATGTGTCTTACCTGCTGCACTTTGGAGAGGTAGCAGTCAATGTAGTCTTGAGGGCTGTTAGGATCCAGTGTCTCCTGATGCTCCTTCACTCTTTCCAAAATGAAGTGTTTTAGTTCCTTCATATTTTTTTTCATTTTTTAAAATGTATTCCAGGAAGATACACTCTGAATGCTGGTAAAAAGTTGTAGAACTAACAGACAGACAGACACACAAACAATACAAAGAAATGTGAATTTATTGTCATGAAAAGAAAAATTTAAATTTCCACTTATAAACTATCCTTTTCTATTCAAAGGAATTGCATTTCCTTTTATAGTTAATTAAAAATTTCACTAACAAAAGTATTTTCCTCTCATTTTCACTCCATTCTGGGGAAAAAGAAAAACAAAAGCATGAAACAAATCTGCATAGTGAAGCAAAACAAGTGTCCACCTTGGCCATTGCTAGAAATGTATGTGCCATCTCTAACATGAATCCATCCTTTCTCTCTCAGCGGTTATATTTCCTCTGGAATTTTGGTTGGTCCTTTCATTTAGCAGAGTTCTTTTACTCTACATAGTATTTGTACTTCCAGTGCTTTTATTATGAAATCATTTCTGCTCATTGTACTTTGCACTTGTTCATAAAGTCTTCTAGGTCTGAAAGTGTCCTTTTCAACATTTCTCACAACATAGTAGAAATTCCATAAACTTCAATACCACTTTTTGTTTTTCTATGCCCCAGCTCCTTAATTCCTAGTACTTGAAGCCAACCAAAAGCTGCTTTCAGTTTTCCAGGCGTGACGTTCAATTTCTTCTTTTTATAAAAATTATTTTGGTGTACAAACCAAGTTGTGGCATTGCTGGTTGTGGGGGGGTGGGGAAAGGAGTTAATTTTTAAAGGTTTGGACTTGATTATTTAAGAGTGTGGTCACTAGGAATTTAATTAATTCCAAAGAGATTTTATTTACAATTTATTTACAAAATGTAGGAAGAGTGAAGCAAGAAATCAGAGAGAGGATAAGGTAAGATATCCAGCCTGGCACTAAGTAATTTACTCTTGGCCCCTCCACGCAGGAAGAATTAATTTCCACCAGCCTTGGCAAAGGGAAGAACCTGAGAAGTGTTTCTAAAAAGTAGGTCTCTCCAGAGGATAGTTTTTCAGGAAAATCCAGCAGTTAAGAGTCAGCTTTTCACTCACCACATGTCAGTCTAACAGCAGATCAAAGAATGAAGAATTCCTCCAGTCTCCACTTCCAAAAAAAAATGAAGAACTGAATCTCACAGGAAGTAACAGCTCTTTTTCAAAATGCTTCTTTTTCATCACTTCCTGTGTCTTCCCCTAATTTTACGTCTACCAATAACAGCTGATGCCTTGTTTTGGGACTGCCCAGAAGGCAGTCAGCTGATTCTGATTCATCACCCACTCTCACATACATGGGTGGGAAATGGGGTGTTTGCACCTTTGGTGATTATGTCTAAAAATGGGTAGGTCTTCATACTTAACTTGTAAGTAGCACGTTCTAAAAATAGATGGGGGTTGCCATTTAAACTTCACAATCAGGGGAGAGTCAAATTTAATCTTCACATGGTTCTACGTATATACATAATTTACTCTATCGGGAGATGTAGTCCCAAATTGCTTTCTAGAAGGCCTGGACCAATTCACACCTACACAAACAGTATCTCAATGTGTGAGTTTTCCCACAGTTCCTCCAACATGTGATATTTTGAAACAATTAGAAGGAAAAAAGCAGAACTTGCTGACATTTTAAAGCAAGTCATTGGGGCCAACTTTTATGACAATCTCTACAATGCCATAAACTTGCAGAATATTTTTTAAGGCATCCATTCAGGAAAAACTTGATGTTGGTTATGAAAGATTGGTAGTTTCCAACAGTCATCAGTAGACGAAGCATCTTTTACCATTTAGACAGAAGACGCTTATAGCAATTAGACAGATTAAGGGAATTCAGAAGCCACTGGCTTCATTGAAGTTGAAGACGTAACAATCTCATTTCTCTGAACACAATGAGCTTGGAGCAGAGAGAGATCTGGATAGAAGACAATGCTGCTTTCTGCTCCAGAGATGGCACCATAGTTGAGTAGAGTGTTGACAAGTTTGAGAGAAGTAGTAATTAAGTTAAAATCCCTGACAATCAGGGAAGGTCAGCACTTGAAGTGGGAGGCAGAGAAAGTCTCTTTAGAGACCTAAGTTTAAAACTAACCTGTTTACATTTTCTTTTCTTTTTCAATTAATGAATATTGTCTCATTTTAAAAACCCTTGTAACAAAATTGAATGGTCCAGAAAAAAAATCCCATGTTGTTTATGTACACAAATACATCTCATCCTTCATAATCCATCATCTCTTTATCAGGAGGAGGGTAGTATATTTCATTATGTGTGCTCTGGAACCAGTGTTGGTCACTGAATTTATCAGTATAATTAAGACATTCAAAGATTTTTCTTGTAATTGTGTAAAATTATCTCCTTGTCCTGTTTGTTTCATTCTTCATCAGTTTACACAATTCCTCCTAGATTTCTTTAAAATCATTCCTTTCATTATTTCTTTCAGCAAAATAGTATTTCATTAAATTAATGTGCCATCATTTCTCAATCTTTCCCAAAATGATCAGTACTTTCTGCAGTTTCCAGTTCTCTATCATGACAAGAAGCTATTATTATAAATATTTTTGTAATTAGAGAGACTTTTTAATTTTCTCTGATGTCTCTGGAACTCAAAACTAAAAAGACATTGCTGGTTGAAAGAGTGTGCACGTTGTTGACTTTTGAGGCACAGTTCCTAATACCTTTCAAGAAGGTCTCCACCAATGTCATATTAATATGACAATTTTCTGCTCTTCCACCAAAATTTAGAACTTTATTCTTTTATCATCTTTGACAAATTAGAGTGCGATTGGCTTTAATTGTCATTTTCTCTAATTATTAGTGATTGGCAAGACTTTTTCATATTGTTCTTTGCAATCTGGAAATCTTCCTTTGAGAAATCCTTCCTTATATTTGCTGTTTATTTTTCCATTGGTAAATAGTTCTAATACATTTGAATCAAATCTTTACAGATCTTGTCAATAATATCCTTATCAGTGATAATTTTTTTTTACTAAAATAATTCCTTGTTCTCCAGTAATTTTTTTGATCAAGTACTGAGTTTCTAACTCAGTGGCTGATGTATTTTGGTTTGCCAAGAATTAGGTTCCCACGTTAACTTGTATCTAATTGTAGTATTCCTAATTTGATCTACTTCTGATTTACACTGCCCTTCTCCTGATTTACATTGATCTACTTTTCTTTGTTTGAATTAGTAACTAGAGAGTTTGAGATCACTTCTCCCATTTTTTCTCACGATTTCCTTTAAGGTTCTTCACTTTTCTTCTCCAGATGAATTTCCATGTCATATTTTTTCAAACACTATCAAGTAATCCTTTGATTTTTGTGTCACTAAATAAGTAAATGAACTGAGATAATATTATGTTTTTTAAAATAGTTTAGCTTACCTATAAGCAATGAAAATGTCTTTAATTATATAAGTCAACCTTAATTTCCATAAAGAGAACTTTGTTGTTGCCATTTTCAAACCATTCCATTGAGTGACAGATTAAACCCAAGGTTTTGTTATTTGGTATTTTTAATGGAATTTCTCTTTCTGTCTGTTTTTATTCACTTTTGTTGGGCATATGTGAGAAATATTTAACAATTATGTGTATTTATATTACATCTAGTGACTATGCTTAAATTACTAACTGAAACACCAGTTTTGGGTTAAATGGTAATTGATAAGTTTTCTCCAATGAAAGCCTCCTATTGTGCCTTGTTCTAGCATTGAAATAATCCTGCATTGTCAAAGGATGTGGAAATTCTTACCAATATGGAAAGGCTTCTAGGAGAGGCTAGGGTTTACCCTTGGTATTTTGTATGCATTTAAGGGGAGAATATTTTGAGGGCATAATGAATAATGAGCCTTCTTAGCATGTTTAATTACATGGGTTTGTGTTAATTACAAATCAATTTAGGTCAATTCAATTAATACTAATTAAGTGCCTAAGCAATATGGAACAGAATATTAGATATTCAAAGAGATATGAAATTTCTAAAAGATGTAATTCCTGTCCACATGTAATTCATACTCTTTTTTTTTTAAATTTTAAACATTATTTTATTTGGTCATTTCCAAACATTATTCACTGGAAACAAAGATCATTTTATTTTCCTCCCCTCCCCCCTTCCTCTACCTTTCCCTCTTCCATAGCCGACACACAATTCCACTGGTTATCACATGTGTTCTTGACTCGAACCCATTTCCCTGTTGTTGGTATTTGCATTAGAGTGTTCATTTAGAGTCTCTCCTCAGTCATATCCCCTCAACCCCTGTAGTCAAGCAGTTGCTTTTCATCGGTGTTTTAACTCCCACAGTTTGTCCTTTGCTTGTGGATAGTATTTTTTAGATCCCTGCAGATTGTTCAGGGACATTGCATTGCCACTAATGGAGAAGTCCATCACCTTCGATTGACCACAGTGTATCAGTCTCTGTGTACAATGTTTTCCTGGTTTTGCTCCTTTTGCTCTACATCACTTCCTGGAGGTTGTTCCAGTCTCCATGGAATCCCTCCACTTTATTATTCCTTTTAGCACAATAGTATTCCATCACCAACATATACCACAATTTGTTCAGCCATTCCCCAATTGACGGGCATCCCCTCGTTTTCCAATTTTTGGCCACCACAAAGAGTGCAGCTATGAATATTCTTGTACAAGTCTTTTTCCTTATTATCTCTTTGGGGTACAAACCCAGCAGTGCTATGGCTGTATCAAAGGGCAGACCGTCTTTTATCGCCCTTTGGGCATAGTTCAAAATCACCCACGAGAATGGTTGGATCAATTCACAACTCCACCAGCAATGAATTAGTGTCCCTACTTTGCCACATCCCCTCCAGCATTCATTACTTTCCATAGCTGTTATGTTAGCCAATCTGCTAGGTGTGAGGTGATACCTCAGAGTTGTTTTGATTTGCATCTCTCTGATTATAAGGGATGTAGAGCACTTTTTCATGTACCTATTAATAGTTTTGATTTCTTTGGCTGAGAAATGCCTGTTCATGTCCCTTGCCCATTTATCAATTGGAGAATGGCTTGATTTTTTGTACAATTGATTTAGCTGTTTGTAAATTTGAGTAATTAAACCTTTGTCAGAGGTTTTTATGAAGATTGTTTCCCAATTTGTTGCTACTCTTCTGATTTTGGTTACATTGGTTTTGTTTGTACAAAACCTTTTTAATTTGATGGATTCCAGATGATTTATTTTGCATTTTGTAACTCTTTCTAATTCTTGCTTGGTTTTGAAGTCTTTCCCATCCCAAAGGTCTGACATGTATGCTATTCTGTGTTCACCTAATTTTCTTATAGTTTCCTTCTTTATGTACAAGTCATTCATCCATTTTGAATTTATCTTGGTGTAGGGTGTGAGGTGTTGATCTAAACCTAATCTTTCCCACACTGTCCTCCAATTTTCCCAGCAGTTTTTATAAAATAGTGGATTTTTGTCCCAAAAGCTGGGATCTTTGGGTTTGTCATATACTGTTTTGCTGAGGTCGCTTGCCCCCAGTCTATTCCACTGATCTTCCTTTCTGTCTCTTAGCCAGTACCAAATTGTTTTGATGACCGCTGCTTTATAATATAGTCTGAGATCTGGGACTGCAAGGCCCCCTTCCTTTGTATTTTTTTTTCATTACTTCCCTGGATATCCTTGATCTTTTGTTCTTCCAAATGAACTTTGTTATGGTTTTTTCTAAATCAGTAAAAAAAATTTTTGGAAGTTCCATGGGTATGGCACTAAATAGATAGATGAGTTTGGGTAGGATGATCATTTTTATTATATTGGCTCGTCCTACCCATGAGCAGTTAATGTTCTTCCAATTGTTCAAGTCTAGTTTTAGTTGTGTGGAAAGTGTTTTGTAGTTGTGTTCATATAGTTTCTGTGTTTGTCTCGGGAGATAGATTCCTAAGTATTTTATTTTATCTAAGGTAATTTTGAATGGGATTTCTCTTTCTAGTTCTTGCTGCTGAGCTGTGTTGGAATTATATAGAAATGCTGATGACTTATGTGGGTTTATTTTGTATCCTGCAACTTTGCTAAAGTTGTTGATTATTTCAATTAGCTTTTTGGTTGAATCTCTAGGATTCTTTAAGTAGACCATCATGTCATCTGCAAAGAGGGATAATTTGGTCTCCTCCTTGCCTATTTTGATGCCTTCAATTTCTTTTTCTTCTCTAATTGCTACTGCTAGTGTTTCTAATACAATGTCAAATAATAGAGGTGATAATGGGCATCCTTGTTTCACTCCTGATCTTAATGGGAATGGATTTAATTTATCCCCATTGCAGATGATATTAGTTGATGGTTTTAGATATATACTGTTTATTATTTTTAGGAACGCCCCTTCTATTCCTATGCTTTCTAGTGTTTTTAATAGGAATGGGTGTTGTATTTTATCAAAGGCTTTTTCTGCATCTATTGAGATAATCATGTGGTTCTTGTTCTTGTTTTGCTTGTTGATGTGGTCAATTAGGTGGATGGTTTTCCTAATATTGAACCAGCCCTGCATCCCTGGGATAAATCCTACTTGATCATGGTGGATGACCCTTCTAATCACTTGCTGGAGTCTTTTTGCTAGTATCCTATTTAAGATTTTTGCATCTATATTCATTAGGGAGATTGGTCTATAATTTTCTTTCTCTGTTTTTGGCCTGCCTGGTTTTGGAATCAGTACCATGCTTATGTCATAAAAGGAGTTTGGTAGGACTCCCTCTTTGCTTATTATGTCAAATAGTTTGTATAGTATTGGGATTAACTGTTCTCTGAATGTTTGATAGAATTCGCTGGTGAATCCATCAGGCCCTGGGGATTTTTTCTTAGGAAGTTCTTTTATGGCCTGTTGGATTTCTTTTTCTGATATGGGATTATTTAAGAAAACTATTTCTTCTTCTGTTAGTCTAGGCAATTTATATTTTTGTAAATATTCATCCATATCACCTAGGTTGGTATATTTATTGCCATATAGTTGGGCAAAGTAGTTTTTAATGATTGCCTTAATTTCCTCTTGTGACAAGGAAATCACTTTTAAAAGACTGATATATATTAATTTAAGGTCACCAAGGAATTCAGCTATGTAATTCCTTAATGAAAACTCAAGTCAGCCATCAACCTTTTATGGAGTTTTAATTACAAACAGGAGGAAGAAAGGAATTAGAGATAGAGAGATAGAGGGAGAGAGAAAGGGAATAGGGCTTAAATACCCCTTCTGTTTAGGCTGGGCCAAAAGGCCCAAGCCCTTAGATAGCTGGGGCAATGAAAGGAGATCAGTCCCTATTACTCACGTGACCAAAAATGGAGAAACAGTCTCCGGGGCCCCCACCTTCAGCTTCCTTCAGCGCAAGCTTCTCAGAGCACACCGCAACCACTCCGCCAAACTCCTCAACCCCCTTGAGTCTTCAGACCCCCCTGTCCTTAAGGAAACCATCCAAGTTCCCTCCCCTCAGTCCTCACATCTACCAATCACTGTCCATCAATTTCCCTGTGCCAATGGAGGCTCTAGCTTCACCCAGGACCGCCCAGAGGTCTCTGGCTTTGCACATGTCTGTTGAAGGTCATATTTTCAAATAATTAAATCTTTGATCCTTTGCTACAGCCCTTTCTAAATCCTGTTAACCTGAGTAGGGTAGAGTTTGGAATAATTAAATTTTGATCTATGCTGCAGCCCTTACTCAATCCTGTTAGGACTGAGTAGGGTAGAGATTGATTCCAAGTATCTCCATTGTATCAATTCTAAAATCAATCATGACTCAAAGAAATTCCTGTTCTATGCTTAAGCATAGGTCAAAGTCCTTTCCATTGTTCAGCAAAAGGTTTCTGTCCTAAAGTAATCTTAAGAAGGGAGGAGAAGGAACCTCCCATGCCAATGGGGTTCACATTCCAATAGTCAAGATCCACTATCAATAGGAAATTTTTCAAGTATGAAATTTCCCAATGGTGAAATTTCCAACATTTATAAGTCTAAGAAATTTTGAGATTTACACTCTTCATTGGAGGTGAGATCCCCCTTTTCATCCTTGATGCTGTTAATTTGCCTTTCTACTTTACTTTTTTAAATTAGATTGACCAGTACTCTGTCTATTTTGTCTGTTTTTTCAAAGTACCAGCTTCTAGTCTTGTTTATTAGCTCAATAGTTCTGTCACTTTCGATTTTATTAATTTCTCCCTTAATTTTTAGGATTTCTAGTTTGGTTTTCTGCTGAGGGTTTTTAATTTGTTCGTTCTCAAGTTTTATGATTTGCATTTCCAATTCCTTGATCTCTGTCCTCCCTAATTTGTTAATATATACACTTAGGGATATGAATTTTCCTCTAAGTACTGCCTTGGCTGCATCCCATAAGGTTTGAAAGGATGTTTCGCCGTTGTCATTTTCTTCAATGAAATTATTAATTGTTTCTATGATTTCTTCTCTAACTATCCAATTTTGGAGTATCATATTATTTAATTTCCAATTAATTTTTGATTTGGCTCTCCATGTACCCTTACTGATCAATATTTTTATTGCCTTGTGATCTGAAAAGGCTGCATTTATTGTTTCTGCTTTTCTGCATTTGAGTGCCATGTTTCTGTGACCTAGTGTATGATCTATTTTTGTGAATGTGCCATGTGGTGCTGAAAAGAAGGTGTATTCCTTTTTGTCCCTATTTATTTTTCTCCATATGTGTATTAACTCTAATTTTTCTAAGATTTCATTCACCTCTTTTACCTCTTTCTTGTTTATTTTTTGGTTTGATTTATCTAAATTTGATAGTGATTGGTTCAAGTCTCCCACTAATATGGTTTTACTGTCTATTTCCTCCTTCAATTCTCCTAGTTTCTTATTAAAAATTTGGATGCTATACCATTTGGTGCATACATGTTGATTAGTGATATTTCCTCATTGTCTATACTCCCTTTTAACTGAACATATTTACCTTCCCTATCCCTTTTGATCAGGTCTATTTGTGCTTTGGCTTTGTCAGATATCATGATTACCACTCCTGCCTTCTTTCTATCAGTTGAGGCTCAAAAGGTCTTACTCCAACCTTTAATTCTAACCTTGTGAGTGTCAACCCACCTCATATGTGTTACTTGAAGACAATAAATGGTAGGGTTTGGGGTTCTAATCCAATCTGCTATTTGTCTACGTTTTATGGGTGAGTTCATCCCATTCACGTTCAAAGTTATGATTGTCATTTGTGGATTTGCTGGCATTTTGATATCTTCCCCTAGTTCTGACCTTTCTTCTTTAGCTATCTCCTTTTGAACCAGTGATTTATTTTAGGTCAGTCCCCCTAGTCCCCTCCCTTTAGATGCTTCCCTTTCTAGCCCCTCAATTTTTATGATTCCTTCCCCTCCCCTCTCTCCTTCCCTCCCTTTTTATACTCCCTCCCCACTCCCCTTCCTTAATTTTCCTTTCTTTCTTGCCCTAGTGGGTAAGATAGAATTCAGGATCCCACTGGATCTAGATGTTCTTCCCTCTCAGATTTGCTTTCACTGAGAGTAAGGTTTAAGTAATTCCACTTCAAGCTCTCTTCCTCTCCTTCTCATATGAGAGTTCTTCCCCTCCCCTTCCCATGTGTATCTTTATATGGGAAAGATTATTCTATTAAGTCCCCCCCTATTTCTTGAAGTAAATCTTAGTGTTATCGACGGTTCCCCCCTCCCTTTTCCTTTCTTTGCCCCCACTTTCCCCAAATCTTCTTGATGCCCCAATCTTTCCCTATGCATGTTTCTTCTAACTACTCTTATGATGCTACAATTTATGAGAGTTACACATAACATTTCCCCCACATATTAATATATATAATTTGATGTAAACATAGTACTTATAGAAGAGAGTTTGAATTAAAGAAAATTTAAGATTTATCTCCTTTTCCCTTTCTTTCATATTTACCTTTTCATGTTTCTCTTGCTTTCTGTGCTTAGATATCAAATTTTCCACTAAGTTCTGGTTTTTTCTTAGCAAATGCTTGGAAATCTTCTATTTTGTTGAATGCCCACACTTTCCCCTGGAAGTATATAGTCAGTTTTGCTGGGTAGTTGATTCTTGGTTGGAGACCCAGCTCTCTTGCCTTTCTAAATATCGTGTTCCATGCTTTGCGGTCTCTTAGTGTGTTAACCGCTAAGTTGTGTGTGATCCTTATGGAAGCCCCCTTATATCTGAAGCTCCTCTTCTTGGCTTCTTTAGGATTTTCTCCTTTTCTTGGAAGCTCTTGAATTTGGCAATTTCATTCCTAGGGGTTGTCTTTTGGAGATTTAGTATAGAAGGTGTTGTATGAATCCTTTCTATTTCTATTTTGCTAGCAGACCCTCAAGTTCTCACCTTGGAAAGATTCTATCTTTTAGCTACTTTGCCTTGTTCCTTAATTAGCTATGAGGACAAAACCTGGGGAAAAGCTTTCACTCCTCTTAAGAGGGGTAAAATAGTAAATAGTCCTCCAACTGCCAAAAGAGAAAATCTATTTTATTTTTTCAAACCCCACCATCTCTAGAGTTAAAATTAAGTGAGAAGTAAAGCCTGGAGACATCAGTCAGGAAGAGTAGTGTTAAAAGTAACAGCAGCAACAACAAACTCATCCTTTTTTATCTTAAAAGGCTTTTACAGCCCAAATAAGGTAACAAATAATTTATAAAAATCCTTTTTGCCTCAAGCCATTAAAAAAAAGCATCCCAGAAGCTGCTTCCTGGAAGCACTTGATAGAAACACATGGTTCTGGCATTTCATCCTGAGCAGGAAATTAGCTGCTTCCAGTTGACCCTCCTATACTTAGCCTACAACAAAAGGAGTTAATTCTCTCCAACCTTCCAGCCAAGGAGTTATTCCAACCAAGGTGTGACATCCTTAAAGGGACCACATACTTACCTTTAATTTTCATATTCTGACTTTAACCCCTAGCCAGTAGTTCCACCTACTGACTAAAACCAGAATTATAAGCAATTTAACAAATAAAATATACATATATAATAAGTAAATAAATAAAAATGGATGCTACATTATATGAAAGTTCCAATTAGGAACCTTAAAGGTGTCATAATGCCTTCTGTTCCTCATGTTCTTCAGTAATTTTATCTTTTTGATCTTAAATATTGTGACAAGAAATGCTACTATACAAAAAATTAAAGCTGAAATGCAGGCAGATTCGTAAATTCAATTAGAGAATTTCAGATACTTCTTACATGGTCAAATGGCAAATTCTGACCCCACCCAAAACATGCCTGATTTTTACAAGCCTGTTCCTGAACCTCTAAATGAGGAAAATCCTTCCCCCAAAATAGAAATGGAAGACCCCTCTTCTATATTTCAGCTGCAGAACTACTTCTCTTGTACTTTGCAACTCTTGCCTGACCTTACTTCCCAAAATCCTCCTGAAATTCCATCTTCTCCTGTTCCTTCTCCCACCCCAAGACCAATTCCAACCCTGAGGAAATCTTGTCATTCTAACAAAACTGTTCCTCCCCAACCTAACTCACCATTACCTAATTCAAATTCCCTTAAGGGAAGTGATCTGAAATACAATTTTATTGTTATATGCATTTAGAGACTTAAATTTCCTCTAACTAGAGCTAGCTCCAGCAAATTTATTTAAATAATTTGGAGATTTAAATAGATAAATAAAACTAAAATAGTATGGGACTTCAACTTTTACTTCTCAGACCAGCATAATCTAACCATAAAATAAACAAGAAGGATGCCAAGGAGAGAAATAAATTCTTATATTTGATAGACATCTGGAGAGATCCAAATGAAAATGGAAAGGAATATGCCTTTTTTCAGTGCTACATTGTACCTTTGTAAAAACTGGCCATGTATTAAAACACAAAAAATTATATTTAAATGTAGAGAAGTAGAAATATTAATTGTATCTTATTAAGATCATAATGTAATAAAATTATATTTAATAAGAGACCATGGAAGGAATAAAATTATCTGGAGACTAAATCAATCTTAAAGAATGAATTTTGAAAAAAATTAAGTTGTAAAGACTAAATAATTTTATTTAAAAAATGATAAAAATGAGACAACATACCAAAACCTATGGGATAGAGCAAAAGCAATAATTAGAGGAAATTTACATCTTTAAATGCTTATAAAAATAAAATAAAGACAGAACAAATTAATCAACTGGTAGGATATTTCAAAAAACTAGGAAAAGGACAAGTTAAAATCCCCCAATTAAATACCAAATTAAAATCTTAAAAATTAAAGGGAAGATTAATGAAATTAAATGTATGAAAAGCTATTGAATTAATTAATAAAACTAAGCATTATTTTTACAAAAATGAAAAGATATACAAAGCATTTAATATTATTTTTATTGTTTTAATTTAAAATTTTAATGTAAGTATTTTCAATTATTATACAATTTATGTATTTTTCCTCCTCTTTACTCCTCTCAAAACCCATAGCTGACAAGCAATTTCACTGGTTTATGCATGTATTATTGTTCAAAACTTATTTCCATATTAACCATTTTTGTAATAATCTTTTAAAAACCAAAACTCCAGATATAATACCCATATAAAGAAGTGAAAAATCAAATGTTTTCCTTTTGGTTTTCTATTCCCACAGTTCTTTTTCTTCATGTGGATTGCATTCCTTTTCATAAGTTCCTTGGGATTGTCCTGGGTCATTGCATTGCTATTAGTAGCAAAGTCAATTACATTTTGATATGATTTTTAAAAGAAAGCAAACAAAACCAAATCATTAGCATCAAATGTTTAAAGGAACAAAAATTTTAATAACAAGCAAAATTCAGGAAAACTTACAAAAAAGCTTACAAAAGTATAAATGACTTAGACTAACAGAAGAAGAGGTACAATATATTGGTAAAATATTTTGGAAAAAGAAATTGAACAGGCCATAAATTACCTTTCAAATTAAAAAACATCAGGACCAGAAGGACTTACAAGTAAACTTTACCAAATATTTAAAGAGCATATAATTCCAATATTAAATAATTTCTTTATAATGGTAATGAAGGAGTCCTGCCAAACACCTTGTATGAAACAAATATGCTCTTGATGCCTAAACTAGAATGAACAGTAAAACAGAAAAAAATTATAAAGCTGTTTCATTAATAAATTGAGATGGAAAAATCCTAAATAAAATATTATCATGGAGATTACAACAAATCTATCACAAAGATCATACATTACAAAGAAATTATATGGCAGGGTGGTTTACTATAAGGAAAATAGCATATTTGTTAACTTCAACAACAAAAGGAAAAAATAATATATAATTGTATCAATATATGCAGAAAAAGCTTGTGACAAAATGTAACACTCATTCTGATTAAAAGCACTTCACAATACAAGTATAAAAAGATATTTAATTAAATAAAAAGTATATATTTTAAAACATCAGGCAACACTATTTTTCACAGTGCAAAAGCCTTCCCTATAAGATCAAGAAGGAAACAAGGATGCCCATTATCACCAATATTATCTAATATTGTATTGGAAACATAGCAACAAGAATATGAGATAAAGAAATGGAAGGAATAAGAATGAGTGAAGAGGTAGAAAAGCTATTGCTTTTCAATGAATACATAATAGTATATGTGGAAAGTCCTAGAGATTCAAATAAAAAATTAGCTGAAAATATTATCAATAAAGGAACAGTCTATGTGGGCAAACAGGATTTGTTATCTAATAACTGAGATTAGTTTAGCAACTGAAAGATTATTAAGAACAGGCTTCTATATTTGTTGCTTTAGAATCTGTCCCAAACCTTAACCTGGGACTAAATTGCATAAGAAAAATGGAGTATAGAATTATTTTGTCCAATTTATCTTTTGGGGGGTTACAGGCTGTGAACAATCAAATTTCTGTTGGCTTTTAGGTATGTGTTGAGCTAAGGAGAGAGCAAATATCCAAATGCATCCTGAGAAGAGAAGGATATTGAGTTCATATTGTCAGATCCTGTAGGCTTGACCTTCTAGTAAACAGATTAGGTGTAATCTCCTTGTCTTCTGAGCTACATTGGGCTGAACTGACCTCTTCACCATGCTTTTTCTTTCTTCAACTTGAAGATTTTTCTTGTGAGAGAAGATGGCAACAAAATGGGCGTTGACATATCCTGGCTTCTTTCTGTTCTTTTTGAGTAATGGCCCATCTGACCAAGGGACCCTGCCCACTATCTACCTCTTCTTGATCCTTCTTTCTTGCATCTTGGGAAGGATGTTCTAATATTTTTGTATTCCTTAGTGCCTCTTGGGCCTTAGTCTTCCTAACTCTGATCTTTTAGTTTGTGCCTTTTCTTTTTATCAGGCTTTGGTGAAACATGACCTTTAACCATCCTTGGTGTACACCATCATCTACTAAAAATTGACTCCCTATTTCACTCATGCAGAGCACAAACTCATCTCTCTCCCAGAACTCCATGGATTACTCATCCCATTCTAGCTTGTACAGATACTTTCATTAAAAAAAATGGAATCTTAAAAAGCTTAACATTTCCACCTCCAGACTCTTTAAAGTTCCTTTCTCTATCTGTTGAGATCCTTTTTTTATCAGCTCTCTTGGATCTCCCATAGCAAGGGAGAACATAGATTTTAGGAATCTCAAACTGGGCAGGCCCAAATGGCAAAGAGTTGCAGGGAGATGACTTTCTCCCCTGAATTTCAGGCAAGATAAGGAAAGGAACAGTGCACTCATGAAAAAACATCCTAAAGCTGGAAGCTGTTTGAAATAAGTAATGCACTGCTCTTTCGTAGAATACACCATGCTTCTAATCAACTTCCTATTTGGAAGAGTCTCTTCCTTCTCCCTGTCCCTCCCACCCCCTGCCAAGGTCCCCTGCCATGTGGAAGCTAATTGTTGCCTAAGGAAAGAACACCCCAGTTTTTTACCATCTGCTCTGATTCCTAGGTTCTTGGTGGCAGCAATCAACAACTGCAGTAGGGGTTGGGGTCCAGATGGAGGCCAATTTTAGGAGTAGAGCTGGAGATCAGGAGGAAGATTTCTGGGGGCCAAGGGCTGGGGCCGCGGCTGGGTGAGCAATCTGGGTCAGGGGCTGGGGAAGCAATATAAGCAATGCCAGAGTTTAATTTTTCAGATGTAACACAATATTCCATCAATGGTCAACATATGAAGAGCATTTTAAGAAGAAGCAAAGGCCTGACAAAGGCCTTTCATTCTCTTATTGTCATCTCTTCCATTAAAAAAGTCCACCCCTTCATAAAAGTTTCATAAAGATGCTATTCTATCAAAATCTCTAGCTCCATTGAAGCAAAGGAGATTCTGAGAATTTCAGAAACAAAATTAAAAGAAAAGCAAATAAAATGCTTGCCCAGGTAGGTGTAAGAGCCAGCTCAGTCCAGCTCAAGAGAGCTGATTGTTAAATTCTATCTAAGTGTATTCATTTATGTGTTGAATAGCTGATAGATATCACAAACCAGAGTTTAATTTTTCTTTTATTTCTAGTCTCAAGAAATGATGGGGCAAATGTTAATAATGCAGATTCAACTGAAAATTGTGACAGGTGTAGTTGACTACTAGTCATTTACTAGAAGATCATTGCATTCTGGCCCTGTGGAGGAGTTTTAGAAGTACTGAAAGAAGAGCTGCTTAGCTTACAAATATATGAATGACTCACTATTTCCATTGTTAGTGGGAGACCCTCTACTGATACAGTCAAAGAACCCTGGATGTATTTAAGAATAAGAATAGCTAACATTTATAAAACATGTTCAAGTCCTGGACATTGTCCTAAAAGTTTTCTCAATGAATCCTCACACAAACCCAGGTAAGTAGGCGATATTGTTATCCTCAGATTATAGATGAGGAAATGGAGAAAAATGGAGGTTAAATGATATGAGAATAATAGCAAAAAGATCCTCCTGCCTCTCCCACCTGTTACCACTCTGAATCTGGTCAAGTCACTTCCTTCCCATTCATTTTCTTTTCTGAGTACAAATAGTGTTGCACTAGAACACCTGGTTATGCAACAGTGACCTTGTGATTCCTTCCCCACCTCCCCCCACCACATCATCCCCACCCAGTTTAAAGATCATCAGATTTGAGCACAGAGATCTGAAGGGATTGACACAAGGCTATGCACCTAGTGAGTGACAGGCAGAGCTGGGATCCTGCCTGAACCTGCCCCCACCCAAACTGAGGTGAACTTTGTTTATCAGACACATGAACCTTGATGACTCTGTGGATTCTCTCGAACTTCCATTGGACTTCTGGACAGGTTTAATGTCCTTTAAGACTTAACTGTGTGTTTCCAAGACTGTGAATTGCCAAAACTGTAAAGGTTTCGGCCAAACTGTAAAGATAATTTTTAGTGTCTTGATTTATATTAAAAATAAGGGGTTGCCATGAGAAATTTCCCAAATATGAAAATGCCCAAATCAGCTGGGTTTTATGGAGATTTTAATTAATACAAATGAATGAATTAAGGGAAGAACGAGAGAGAGAGAGAGAGAGAGAGAGAGAGAAAGAGAGAGAGAGAGAGAGAAAGAGAGAGAGAGAGAGAGAGAGAGAGAAGAGAGAGAGAGAGAGAGAGAGAGAGAGAGAGAGAGAGAGAGAGAGAGAGAGAGAGAGAGAGAGAGAGAGAGAATAGTTTAAAGGGCCTAGGCCAAATGGCCTAAGCCTAAGCCTAGAGAGTCAGTCTTTATCACTCACCACAAGATTGTCTCAAGCAAGCTCCAGGCCTTCACTGAAATCCTCAACTCCTGAACTGAGTTCAGAGCTCCAATTCAGCTTCCAAAACTGAACTAAAAAACATACTGAACTGAATTCTCCTTTTAAAGAAATTTTCTCTTGTGTTACCTCTCCTAAATTTTCATATCTACCAATAACAGTAGACATTTTTTTTCCCAGAACTGCCCATTCTTAGTTCTCACCACTCTTTAGTTCTCACCTTCTTTGGGTAGACTAAAACTTCACACCTCTTTTGCTAAGCTTGCCTTTTGTAAGTTGCTTGACCTTTTAGTGATTAATTTAATCGTTATAGGTACTTAGCACACTTTTTGTATTAGATCTAAAAATAGACCACCTAGCTTAAGGTTTTGGCTTCACTATAAGTGTGAGTTGGGGACTTTTCATTGTTTAATCAGGAATTTGCAACTTTATCTTCCCCTAAGGCACTGTCTGAGCAGGGTGGAGTAATTTTAAAGTTCTCAATACATTCCTGACTAAGTACCTTCATTGTAGAAAATGGGGGAATAGCTTAACCAAATCTTGTAAGGTACAGTCTGAGTAATTTTAAGATTCACAATCGCCCCGATGATCATTGGGAGACTAGTCTCCCCACTGATCATTTAACATAATCATTTCATAGTTCTAAACACTTCTAACTACAGATGTATACAATATTCAATTTTCTCAGAGGAAATTAGAGTAGTGAGGGAGGAATAGAAAAGAAAGAAAGCAAAACCAATGTTTTGCTAGGCACATTGACAGAAAGTCAAATTAGGGGCAGTCCCCTTGGCATAAAAGTATACATTTACAAATAAATATTCAATCAATCTTCAGTTCAATCAACCACACCCAAAGTTCATTCTGGATCTTCTTGATGGAGTGTGAGTTTTCTGGCTTCTTTCTTTAACAGTTCATTCTCTGGATTTAGGGGTTAGCAAGCTTCTTTCTTGAAGATCTTTTCTCGAACAGAAAAATAAAAAATCTTGGATTTTTATTAAAATATAATCACCCCCCCCCTGAAGTGGGTGTTAAAAAAAATCCATGTTTTGTTATGGGGGCATATGAGTCAATTATCAAAAGAAGAGAAAAACACAACAAAAAACATAAGGAAAAAAAATCAAACCAGACCCTTGTATAGGTCCAATTTAAAGTAATTTCTATCCCATAAGTCTGTAGGACAGAGTGCAGTAATATATCACTTATTCATTTGCAGCCAAGACTATAGGAAGTTGCCATAAAATAAGAAGAAAAAGGCACCAGAATTCTATTTTGATAGGAAAGTGTCATTCCCTCATCTGATTTTTTCATTCTCAGGGATATAGGGAGCTAGCATGATATTCAAATTTTGTACTTGTATGAGTACTTCACAAAAAGTGTAGATACAAGGAAGTCCTATGACTTTACATATGTCAAGTGTCGCAACCTTGAGTCCACATTAGTATTTCCTGTGTGCTTTTTTTTTTTTGGCACTATTCGGGTTAAGTATGTGCTCCTTGTTTTTATCCCTTTTTTTTTGGAATCAGACACAAACATTAATCATAATCTCATAACATTTTATCAATAAATGGCATGTTCCCATAGTTTAAAGCTAATGGGTATGCATTGATATTATAGCAAATATATATATATATATGTATATATATATATAGAACTTATATTACTGCAGAAAAAATTAATATTGACTGTATGTACCTTTAGTACAAGAAATGAGAAAAAAGGGAAAAATCAAATATTCTAATCAAAGTAAAAGAAAAGCAATAATAAAAACAAGGGGGAAAATCATGAATTCAATGTGTTCTCAAAAAATGTCATCCACTTGTCAATGGATTATTATCTCCAGTGCATGTGATAGGATATAGTCAATCAGACTTGACAGAAGATGATTTCTTCACATGTGACCAATGAATCCAAGAGTTCTTCTCTCCAACCTTTATAGATGTTGGAGTAGTTAATAATATTTGGAATGGTCCTTCCCAGGAAGGCTGAGTTGCTCCAGTACACTTGAAATTCTTAATATACACTTTGTCTCCTGGGTTCAGGTCATGAAGAGAAAAGTCTAGTGGTTCAGCTTGTACTGAAGCTCCGGATTCATGAAGTTCACACAGTTTGTGCTGTAATTCCTGAATATAGGAAGCAATAGTAGTATCTCCCCCTAATAGTGATGTATATGCAGGGGGAAAAGGTTTAGCCTGTATAGGCAGATATCCATAAAGCATCTCAAATAGTGAGATGTGTAGGTCTCCTTTAGGCCTGCTTCAAAGATAAAATAGGGCCAGAGGGAGAATTTCAGGCCATTTTAAATGTGTCTCAGTGCATAATTTTCCAATCATAGTTTTAAGTTCTTTGTTCATTCTTTCCTACTATTTGGAGGGAAGACAAAAACTGAAAAAGGTTAATTAATTATCAACAAAATCATTAGAATCTAAGAAGAACCACCTTCATTTTTTTGGGATGTTCCTTGGCCACCCCCCTGAGGAGCACCCCCCTAAGGGGCATTAGCACCTCGAGTATTTTTTGGACAAGCACCATTTTTTATATATTGTTGTTTGGCATTGTTATGATTTTTTTCATTTGGAACACTGTCATTATTTTCCCAATTCCCATTTCTATAATTTTGGTTTCTAAAGTTTTTATTTCTATAGTCATTATAGTTATTTCTATAATTTCTAAAATTCTGGTTTCTATGTCATTATCATCATTTCTATAGTTATTATTTTTAAAGTTGTTATTAAACTGTGCATTCCTTCTGATAATTGTGAGAAAAATTCTACATTCTATCATTCTGTGGCCCTTCTTCCCACAGAAGTGGCAGGTTATTGATTTATCCATGGATTCCTGCAAAGGAGCTATGGTCGCTCCCTTATTTTTCAATTGTCTCTTTAACATTTCAATTTCTTTCTTTAAGTCTTCCACTAACATATTGTGTTTCTCAGTTCTTTTAACACGACCCTTATAAACATAGGTTGCTACTCTCCTCAATTCTTCAAGGTCCATAGAGTCCCAATTAGGACAGCTAGTTTTAAAGTACTCTTTTACCACTGAAAAACAATTCTCAATGAATTGCCTACATATTTGCCTAATTTCCATTTCTCTGGATAAATAAAGGTCCATATATGTATTTCCTACGTCAATAGGTCTATCCATAAACTGGGAGGGGATCTCATCAATTTCTTGTTGGGTTCTTTAAAATTTTGACCATTTTCCAGGTCTATCAGAGCACACTCTCATGGCTGTCAATAATGCTTCTCTGGCCTGGTTTAGTCTTGTATGATCTAGTTCAACATTGGGGTTCCAATGTGGATCTTCAATTGGCCAATAATTTCCTTTCCTACCTTGCTTCTGATTAGTCAGAAAGATGATATTATTTTTCTCTCTCTTTGTCAGAAATGTTTCTAATAAAAATTCAACATCCATCCAAGTGGGGTAAAAGGTTCTGAATATGTTCTCTAATTTTTTTATAATTAATATTGGTTCTTCCTTAAATGATGGAAGATCTTCCTTAAATTTATTTAAATCTTCAGGGTTAAAAGGTGTGTAGTGTCTTACAGATACTAAGTTTCCATTTTTATTAAAAGTGGGTACTTCCCTTAAAGGAAATAACCTATCTGAATTATTTGGTATTCCTGTTTCTGTTTCTAGGCTTCTTAATCCATTCTCAATGGGGTAGGTATGAGAAAGAGAAGGGTTGGGCACACTGAGGGAGAGGGTTTGTTGTTGTCCCATAGTACTAGAAGGATCAGAGGTAGGAAGAATATGTGAATTGAATTGGGCAGGTTGGGAAGGAGGGGCAAAGGAAGAAGGGTCATTAGATGGGGGAAAGGAAACAGAGGTATTAGGGTTGGAGGAATAAGTAGGGTGTGAACTTAGGGTGGAGGCATTAGGATGGTCAGTATGGGTGGGGTGTGAACTTAGGGTGGAGGTGGTAGGGTGGTCAGCATGGGTGGGGTGTGAACTTAGAGTGGAGGGTGTGGGATAGGAAGAAGCATGGGCAGGGTGTGAAACTGGGGCTGAGTAAGCTAAGATGGGCTCTACCTCTTTCCTACATTTTCCTCTCTTTACTATCACTACTTTGATATAATAAAGCTACTAAAGCTAGTAGTAGCCTCATGATTTAATTTTAATTCTTATACCTTCTAATTGTAGTTGCATTGGTTTTCTTTGAATAGAAACTTTTAAATTTACTGAAATCAAAATTATCCATTTAATTTTATTTAATTTTGTTCTTAATTCTTTCCTTTTCCATTAGTTTAACATGTAAAATTTCCATGTTCCCCTAATTTATTTATGGTATCCCCCTTTATTTCTAGATCAAATATCCATGTTGACATTATCTTGGTGTATGGTGTGAGATGTTGCCCTATGCCTAGTTTCTACTATATTGTTTTCCAATATTCCCAGCAGCTTTTTAAAATACATTGAATTCTTCTCCCAATGGCTTGGATCTTTGGTTATTTTGACCCATAAGTTATTATGGTCATTATCTATTATGCATTGATTAATTAATGTATTAAACTGAATCACTATTCTACTTCTTAGTCAGTATCCAATGACTTTGATAATCACCACGTTAGAGTATAATTTGAAATTAGGTATGACTAGGGTTCTTTCCATCATATTTTTCCCATTGATTCCCTTGATATTCTTGACATTTTGTTTTTCCAGATGACTTTTGATATTTCTAGTTCTAGAAAGTAGTGTTTTGGCTAGTTTCATTGGTATGGCACTGAAAACGTAAATTCATTTAGGTATGTCAATGTGGAATCTAAGAGAACCCCACTTTGTAGCAGCGTCATATCTGAAAACCCCAAGTTTTAGGGTTGTAAGCTGGAGACCCCAAGTTTGTCTCTATTCCTATATACACCAAGGAAGTTTCAGACTTAGCTATTTCAGATTAAATAATAGACCTTCAGATATTTAATGGTTCTAGTTATTTGGAGTTAGCACATCTTAGTCAAATGCTAAATATCCTTTTTTCTTAGAAGTTTCTCCTATCAAAGTACTTCCCCACGTGACCCAGACCTTGTCCAGATTTTTCACTTCAGTATCCATTGTAAGGTAGGTGCCCTAGCCTCTGGCTATGGTTCCTTTCCCAAGCCTGTCAGTGTAGTTTGAACACCCCCATTTCTCTATATCCATGGTAATGTAAATCAATCATATTTCCCTGTCCCTGGTTCCCCAAAGGGTATATAAGCTCCCCAATGTCTTTTGTTCCTTGGAGCTGCCATACAGTGCAGTGTCACTCCCAGAGATCCTGTTCCCTAGAGTCCCAGGGTGTAGACCCTGTAAAAGCTTTTGGCACTGTGTCCTGGATACAGCCAAATATTGGACCTATCCCTTTCCTGATTAAAGACCTGGTTTTTCTGACTATTTTACTAGTTCTGTGTTAGTTCCAAGTTAACAGGTAAGATTATCATTTTTATTATATTGGCCTGGCTTGCTTTTGAGCAATTAACATATTTCTAGGCATTTCCATTTGACTTTATTTGTTGTTTGTTAATTTGTTTGTTATTTAATATATATTATTAAGTTATTAATAATTTATATCATTATAATAGAATAGAATACAAAACAATAATATAATAAATAATGATATAATACAATGTAATTATTATAAATAATAATAAATTCTTAAATATTAATTTTTTAAAATTAAATAACCATCACCACCATCAAAAACATTTAAATAAGCAAATGCATAAAATATATTATATACCACAAAATTCACATGGTTCAAAATTTGCTTAAAATATGTAAATGACATAGGTGTGATAACATAAATAACCTCTCTTTTTGAGTTCCCTTTAATTTTGTTTTACTTTGAAACTTTTTCCTCTTAATTTTGTGGCTGTTATTTGTGTGTGTGTGTGTGTGTGTGTGTGTGTGTGTGTGTGTGTCTGCATGTATATAAATATAGTGGGTTTTACTTTTATTATCTTTTCTTCTCATTCTGACTTTATTTTTGTGAAAAGTGTTTTTTAATGGTGTTCTTATTGTTGCTGGGTATGTTTTGGTAAATATATGCAGAGGCATTTTATATTGTCTATTATTTTCAACTGAATTTCCTTTTTTTTTGTCTCTTGCTGTTAGATGTGTTGGAAGTAAATAGTAATGCTGATGATTTATGTGGATTATTTTGTATCCTACAACTTTGCTAAAGTTGTTCATTGCTTCTTATAGTTTTTTTGGTTGATTCTCTAGGTTCTCTGCTCACATCAACATTTCATCTACAAAGATTGATAGTTTCATTTCCTCATTGCCTAGTCTAATTTCTTTTTCTGCCCTTATTGCTATAGCTATCATTTCTAATACAATATTAAATTATAGTGGTAATAATAGACATCTTTGATTCACCACTGATCTGATTGGGAAAGGTTCTCCTTTCCTCCCCATTATATATGACTCTTACTAGTGGTTTTAGATAGATGCCATTTATCATTTTAAGGAAAGTTCAATTTCTTTCATTATTTTCTATTTTTTTTTAAAGTAATGGGTATTGTATTTTGTTGAAAGCTTTTTCTGCATCTATTGAGATTATCCTATGGTCTTTGTTGCTTTTGTTATTGATATAGTCAATTATGCTGGGAGTTTTCCTAATATTGAACCATTCTGCATTCCTGGAATAAAAGTCACCTTGTCATTGTTCATGTTTATTATCATATTATTATGTAATTATGTTTATCCTTGTGATATAGTGCTATAATTTCCTTACTATTTTTTTATTTTAAAATTTTGCATTGATATTCATTAAAGAGATTGGTCTATATTCTTCTTTCTCTGTTTCAACTCTTCCTGGTTTAAGTATCAGCACCATATTTGTGTCATAAATGGAATTTGGAAGGAGTTCTTCTTCCCCTATTTTTCCAAATGCTATTAGTAGTATTACAGTTAATTATTCTAGCTTTTGGTAGAATTAACTTGCGAGTCCTTCTGACCCCGGGACCTTTTCCTTAGGGAATTCTGTGATGATTTGTTCAATTTATTTTTCTGTGATGAGGTTGCTCAAGTATTCTATTTTCTATTTTTAATTTGGGCAGTTTATTTTTATAAATATTCATCTTTTTTTCACTTAGATTCTCAGATTTATTAGCATATATTTGGACAAAATAACTCCCAATAATTGCTTGAATTTATTCTTCATTGTTAATGATTTTACCTTTTCCATTTTTGGTTTTCTTCCCTTTCTTTTTTAAAATCAAGTTTAGAAATGATTTATCTGTTTTATTTATTTTTCATTAAACCACCTTCTTATATTATTTATTGGTTCAATGGTCTTACTTTCAATTATTTTTTTAGGAAGCCTAATTTGGTGTTTGTTTAACTGAGGATTTATACTTCGATAGTTTTCTGTTTTTTTTTAAAATTTGCATGCCCAATTCATCTATTTACTCTCACCCTATTTTGAGGCATGCATTTAGAGATATAACTTTCCTCCTAAGTACAGCTTTAGCTATATTCAATAAAATTTGGCATAGTGTCTCCTCAATGTCAATCTCTTTAATGAAATTATGGATTATTTCTATGTTTTGATCTTTGACCATTCTTTCTTTAGGTTAAGATTCTTTAGTTTCCAATTAAATTGTAGTCTTTTTGCCACCCTTTCTTGAATGTAATTTTTATTGCATTATGGTCTGAAAAGGATGCATTTGATATTTCTGCTTATAACTGAAAAAGTGAATAAAAAAGAATTTTTAAAGAGAAAATCAAGAAAATAAATGAAAATAATGGGGACAGGAGGCCAGCCATATCAGATCTCAAACTATATTATAAAGTAGTAATTATTAAAACAATCTGGTACTGGGTAAGATATAGAGTAGTGGATCAATGGAATAGACTAGGTAATCAATTCACAGTAGTTAATAACCATAGTAATCTAGTATTCAATAAGCCCAAAGATCCAAGATATTGGGGAAGGAACTTACTATTTGGCAAAAAGTGATGGGAAAATTGGAAAAAAATGGCAGAAACTATGCATCAATTAGTATCTCATGCTACACACCAAGATAATTAAACTGGGTACTTGATCTAAAAATAAAGGATGATGTCATAAACAAATTAGGGGAACACAGAAATGTTTATTTGTCAGATGACAGAGAATATAAGGAAAAGTGAAATGCAATTTTGATAGCATTAAATTTAAGTGTTTGTATAAAGAAAACCAAAGAAACAATATTTTAAGAGGGAAAATTTTTATAGCAAGTGTCTCTGACAATAGCCTCCTGTGTCAAATATATAGAGAACTGTGTCCAATTGATAAGAATGCAAAGAATTTCCCATTTGATAAATGGTTAAAGGACATGAAGAGGCAGTTCTCAAAGGGAATAATTACAACCATGTATAGTCATATAAAAACACCTCCAAATCACTACTGATTAGAAAAATGCAAATGAAAACAACTCTGAGGTACCAATTCTTACCTATCAGCTCAGCTAAAATGACCAAAAAGTAAAATGATAGATCTTGGAGGGGATGTGAGAAAATTGGGATTAGAATATACTGTTGGCAGAACTGTGAACTGAGAGCTCCTTTATGGAGAGCAATATAGAACCATGCCTGAAGGGTCATAAAACTCTGGATACATATTGGTCTAGCAATACCGCTATTGGAGTCTATATCCCAAAGACATCAGAGATGGAGGGAAGGATCAACTTGCACAAAAATGTCTTAGTAGCTCTCTTTGTAATGGCAAAGACTTGAAAACTCAGGGATTGTCCTCAATTGAGGTATTGAGGAACAAGATGTAGAATATAGTTATAATTGAATGCCATTGTGCCATATGAAATGAGGAACAGGACAAATTGAGATAAATCTGGAAAAAAAAAAACATGTAAACTGATGCAAAGTGAAGTGAGCAGAGCCAGGAGAAAGATATGCATAGTAACAGAGATACCTGATGTTCAACTGCGGACTACAACATGATCCTCAAGTCAAGGTCCCTAAATATCCCCAAGGGATTCATAATAAAAAATGCTATGACAAAGAAGGAACTGTTGGAATTTGCTTGCAGATCCAAGCACGTCATCTTTGACTTTATTTCCTTCATGAGTTCTTTTCTTTTGTATTTTTGATATGTATCTTCTGACATGCAATGGGAAATATGGAAATATGTACTGCATGAAAGCACAGGTATAACCTATAACAGACCACTTTCTGGCTCAAGGAGCGGAAAGAGAAGAGGAGGGACAGAATCTGAATCATAAAATGTTAGAAAAATTGTAAAAAGTTGTTTCTACATGCAATTGAGAAAACGTGTGTTTGTATAAGATTAAGATGGAATTGGTTTGTTCACTGTTAGATGAAGATACTAAAGGAAGGAATGGGAGGTGACAGAAGGAATTAGGACTAAAAGCATGAACGAGTGCATTGGCTATACTGATGGATCAAAGAATCCTAGATGGAGAGTCAGGGTGGAATTCTGAGATCACGTAGTCCAATTATTTCCTTTTAGAGTTGAGTCTGATTTGAGAATAAATAGTGAAGTAGTCTGGTAAGGTCACATAAGTTATGAGCATTAAAGGCAAGGCATTACTTAGTTTCTGGGATTCCAAAGTCAGAACTCCTTCCCTTTATCATGCTTCCTTGGAAGTAATGAATATTGGGAAGATGATATATGTGATCACAGCCATATACTTGCACACCAGAACTTCCTAGCAACATAGTCATGTTTATTGTTTCCCACATTTAAAAGAGAGGTGACACAATGCAAAATAATATCTTCCTTGAGGGTATTTGAAGAAAAAAGTACAAAATAACACAGATTTGGGGTGGGAGAGAGCATTTAATCTTTCTCAGCACTCTAACACTGGGATTGGGAGGTATGAATTAGAGGGTGAATACACACATAGGCATGAGGGAATGGTTACAAATGAATTTCCATAATGCTGACCTTGTTGAATGGCACATCAGGTGCTCTATTAGGCTACATGGTCTCTGGAAACCAAGACTCAATTTAATCCATAGACTGGAATTTTGCTTTCCCTTAAAAGGATCCCAGTCAAAAAACATGAGAGTATCATGTCCAGAGGAGGACATCAGTTGGCTAAATTACCAAATCAAATTTGTCTTATGCTTTGTGAGGAAGAAAGCATAGTTGGTAATATGGTGGAACATTGGTGAAACCAACATGATTGTTCTTCACGCTAATTTCATTTGGATCTCCAACTGGTTTGAGTGTAAAGTTCTGCAGAATGGTGGTCAAGAACAAAAACAACTCCATCCTTGCTAGGCCCTCTCCAAGACAAGCCCGTTTTCCTGAAAAGAAATAATATTGTGCTTAGAAATCTTCATGGAATATCCAGTGTTAATGAAATTAAAACAGATTTATTGGACCAAAATACTGGTGGGGAAAGGAGTAAAAGAGAAATACATAGATGAGCAGAAATGAATTCCTTCTTTACATCATGCTTCCCGTGAGCCTTTGAGCAGAAGATCTTGCAATGGAACCATAGTTCCATTAAAATGGGAGGACAGGTGAATCAAGTAAGTATTTCAGATGATCTTTTGGGGGGATCTGAGAAGTCATGATGTAGGAATACTAATAAGGAATGTGTCATGTGCTGCACTGGGTTAGTGCAGCATCAGAAAAACTTCCATGAGGAGGCTTTGCCAGAGGAAGGTGGGAAAGGGGAAAGGAATCTCCCTTTAGAGTGGAGACAGAGGTCAGGAGGGCTTCTTTTTTACCAGCAGAAAAGGGCATGAAGTAGTCACTTTTCTTGAAACTTCCATTTTTATCCAGGAAATGTTGAGGGTCAAATTTGTCAGGGTTGGAGAACTCTTTACTGTCACGCAAGACTGGCGAAAGCAATGGGAAGACGTTTGTGCCCTAGAGGGAAGACATTCCAGGGGAGAGTCAGTCAACAACATTATACTAATTGTAAGAATCCTTAGTGGCACCCTATTGTCTCTAGTACAAAATACACACTCCCTTGTGTGTGATATATATTGACATGCCTAGCCCTTAAGAGTCTGGTTAAATTCTAGTTTAGTTTGCCTGATTGAAGTCTCCATTATTGGATCCCATCAATCAACTAGCCAAGTGTTGTTCCCCATTCATGACTTTCCCTCTAGAGTCTCCATGCCTAGAAAGCACTCCTTACTCGAATTAGTTTTTTAGCATCTTGAGCTTCCTTCCTCTTCTTGACTAAGTTTCCAAGCTCTTTCAGCTCTCTCTCCATTCAATTCCTTGATCTATCCTTCATGTCTACTCCTGTTGCCTGGGTGACTCTGGGCAGAATATAAGACTTATAAGTGCCACAAGCAATGCTCAAAGCCTCCAAGTACAGACCAATATCCTGAAATAGTTTCCTCAACTGAAAAGCACTCTGATAATCATTTCACAGCCCAAGTCTGAAGGAAAGAAACAATTCTTTTGGGTAGACTTTTCTAGATGTAATTGTGCTCCCTCCAGAAGAATCCAAAGCCTTTGGTGGTCATACAACCTCCTCTTTCTTCTTGCCTTGTGTGAACACCACTTGGCCCATCAATTTTCATCTAGGAGATTCTTAATGATTTGAATTGAACAATAGACTACATGTTATATACTCAATGTGAATCCCTAGGTTGGACGCTCCCTTCCTTTCTTTGGGGGAGAGCAGCTCTTCTGAGACTTTAATTCAGTTAAAAAGAATTCAATCAACTTGTATTAAGTGCCTCTGAAAAGAAGTATTTCAGAATCTAAACCCTCAGTACCACAGTTTTAGTTAAATGACCTTGGGCAAGTCATTTGACCTGAAATTCAGTGTCTCCATCTGCACAATGGGTCAGATAATAGTATTTAGAGGATCCAATCCAGGAAGAGGAAATTATATAAACAAAAAAATTGCTTCTGTAATCTCACTCTATTAGTTTTTCTGTACATTTTCTTTCCAAGTGGTGCTGTGATGAATGAGAAGTGGGGAAAAAAAGATAAGTGTACATTTTCTTCTCATTCTTTATTCATCCATCACACCCAAGTTAGCCATATATAACAAAAGACTGCTTTAAGGGAAACTTCCAGTGAGATCTAAAATGAGATCACTGGACCAAGTGATAGCTAAGATCCCTTCCCAAACCAGATGACAGCTGACCTTGGGGATGGTATATTGTTGCAATTGGATGTCCTGGTTCACTGCATGGGGCAGGTTGAGAGGTAAGAGGTCAATGAATCTTTGCACTTCATGCACGACAGCATCCATATAGGGCATATCTTGCCTGTCCTTTATGGAAGGAATTCGGTTGTGTCCAATCACACGATTAATTTCTTCATGAATTTTTGCTGCAGGAACAAAGATAGGGATGGCCACTTAGGTTCCTCATCTCCTGGGAATACCCAACAGAATGTATATGTAGTATCTGTCTGATGATACACCCTAAGACTGTTTTCAGGTTGGTTCATTGTCCTCCTTCTACTCAGTCAAGGATGTAAAGATTTTTGCAGAAGAAATAGTTTAATTTTCCCAAGACAGTGAATGAGTCAGTAAGACTTGTGTTTACTTTTCTTTTATAAAGACTATGTAAAATTTAATCAAATCATTTAGTCTGTTTTAGCCTCAGTTTCCTCATCTGAAAAATGAGGAACATTAGACACTAGGTAAGGTCCCGTATACTTCTAAATCTATTATATGATTTGTAAAATGGAGGGAATAACTGACCCCCGACCCCCACCAACCTTAAATGAAATGACATATGCCCAGTGAATGACTGTCCTTACATTCTTTATATTGATGGCCACTCACTACCAGAGAGACTAGATGGTTTCATTTGAATGTGAAAGTGCTGCTGAAATCTGTATTTGGATTTATATTATTTATCAGGTAAGTTTCTCATCTCCCCTCTCTATATCCCAATTGGCTGAGGCAAAGACTTCAGCATTAGAAATGACCCATTTTCATTGAGAACCATCCATATCTGAATGAGAATCCTATTCCCCATGTACTTAAAGAAGGTACTGAAGGATGACAAAGATCATCCAGCCTTTGCTTGAAAACCTCCAGTAAGGGAGAACCCAATATCTCAGGGCAAAAGCATTAGCTTTGGGACATCTCTAATAGTCAGCAAGTCTTTCCTTACATGAAGCTTTGCTCTGTCAATTTGCAACTTCTATCCATCAATCTAGTTTACCTGTCTATCATGTTCTGCCTCCTGGTAGCCATCAGAACCAGCCTTGCTATTAGATAAGCCCTTGGAGGTGAGAGTGTTTCACTTGGATTTTTGTACTCCGGGTGTATAGCTGAGGGTACATAGTAGGAGCTTTGAATGTTCATTAAACTGAATTGAATTCTACATGCAAGACCTTCACAGACTTGAATAACTATCAGGTCTTGCCCAAGTCTTCTGCTGTTGATCTGTTTGGAAGTCATATCAGTTTATAACCATGTTGGTGAACCTATAGCAAGCATGCCAGAGGGAGTGGCTCCTCTCTTCCTTGCCACCATACTTGAGGACATTCCTCACTCCCCCTGCCCCTCAGCTCAGAAGTCTAATGGGAGGGCTTCCTCCCTCCCCTGTCTGGGGTAAGAGAGAAGTTCCATGTTGCTGGAGGGTGCAATTTGGGCACTCGGTCTCTAAAAGGTTCACTATAACTGATCTAGAAGGTAGGAATGTGGAGACAATGCCCAAGCAATGTATGTGGCTGGCACAGCAAGTGTGCTCTGCAAGCATGGCAATTCTTTCACTTTACCTTGGACCTCAGGATGTTTAAGAATGAGGAGGAGGCCATATCTTAGAGTGCTGCTAGTTGTCCCTGTTCCTGCAGCAAATAAGTCTAATGCAGTCATTATAAGATTCTCCACATCAAATTCAGACTGGGGATTGTTTTTCTCCTAAAGCAAGCAGAGGCATAAAATAAATGAAGCCATGAATAGCAGGAGCAGTCATAAGTAATAGAAAAAATACATAAAGCTTGTCCTAGGAGCCATATTCTTCCTTCCCTACCTCAATAAACTAGACTAATAGGTTCAAATCTGGCCTCAGACACTTCCCAGCTGTTTGACCTGTGACAGTCACTTGACCCCCATTGCCTATCCCTTACCAGTCTTCTGCCTTGGGACCAACACACTGTATTGATTCCAAAATGGAAGGTAAGGATTTAAAAAAAAAAAGAAAAGAAACTAGAGACTTCCCAATGTACTCAAGCTTCCATTGCCGAACCACAGGCTTAGCCATCCCAGGCAGTCTTCTCTCCCTCAAGGAACATGCCATAATAGATCCAGGACTGGATTTGGAATCAGGAAGACTTAGATTTAAATTTAGCCTTAGTCAAAGGGTGCTCATGCATCCCTGTTTTCTCATATATAACGAGAGAATTGGATCCTTTCTAGATTTCCATTTATTATATCTATGGGATGGATACAATATCTATGGTATGGAAGGAACCTGATCAAGTAACTTGCATAAAATCTTAACGTTCTGGTGTGACACTATGAAATCACTCCTCATGTTTTACATTTTTACTTTAAAAGAGGACAGTATCTAAGTAAAAACAGAGACACACACTCAAGAAGGAATTTCAGGTGCTCAGAATGGAGTATTGAGAGGAATGTTTTAGGCAGGAGAAAACAAAATTTCAAATTTTGTAGCGGAAATTACATTCAGTGAGCCCACCTGTGACTGATCAGAAATTCCCTTTCCAAAACCTCCCATATGAAATCATCTAGCTTCATTGTGAAGACTTCCCCAGATGGAAAACACTGCTTAATGAAGAAGTCTTATTTCAGTCTTGGACATTTTCCCCTCATGTGGAAACGAAATGTGTCTTTAAACACTCTTATGAGTTCTGTCTTCTGGGAATGGCAGAGCAAAGTTATTCTATCCTTTTCTGTGCATCCAGCCTCTAAAATTAGGACAGTTGAGATATCTTTCAACTCACAAATTCTGTGAAATTCTGTGAAATATGAAAGCTAATAGACTAGGACTAGGAAGAACCAATTGTAGAAATCACCTGAGAAAACCCACTTTCCAGCAAGAGAAATTAAAACCTAGAAAGGATGTGATTTTTTCAATGTCATACAAGAGGAAATTGAAAGTGGTGGTTGGTGAAATAGCCCAAATGATAGACCTCATCCCATGTCACTTGGAATTGTTCAGAAATCTCCATTTTTATAGAATGGAAATGAAGCTACCTGTGGTTAAAAAAGCTGAGCGATAAGAGTTAAGTAGAAGCTCATCTACTCAAATCAACTGTCAATAAAACTCATAGAGAGAAATTGAGTAAATAATCTAGACCAGGATGCTGTACAATGAATATAGACTCTCTCATTAAGAATAGCCATTCTAATGTCTGTAATAAATGAAAAACAAAACAAAACAAAACAAAGCATTAAGATTGTAGGACTCCCAGATATAAAAATAGAATGTCCAAGTCAGCTGTTCAATGATAGAGTTCTGGACTTAGAGTCAGGAAGACATGCATTTACATCTAGATTCAAATATTTTATTGCTCTGGGATCTTGTGCAAATCACTTCACTTCTGTCTGTCTCAATTTTCTCAATGGTAAAATGGAGATAATAAAGCACCTATTTTCTAAGGTTGTTGAAAAGTACAAGTGAGATAATATTTGTAAAGTACTTTGAAAACTTTGAAGCATGATATAAAAAGCTAGCTATTATTATTAAAGTATTTCACAAAGAAAAATAAAAGTATTAATAAAAGAAATAAGGATGAAAATGGACAGATGTTATAGGTCTCAAAAATGAAGAGTAAATATGCAATTAAAACACATATTGAATTATGTATTTAAAGTGGTAGATGTTCTTTTAAGATGAAACTAATAGATTAAGTATTAGAAAATAGTGGAATTTTGCCTCAAATTGTAGTGATAGCCATATTGGAAGGACACACGAGTTCTCTACAAGCCAAAGTGATCTTGAAGATAGGACATAAAGTACCAATTTGAGGAGTTTATGCAAGTTAGAAATATAGAGTTAATTTTAATACTTGCATACAATACCTTAATAAATAAAAGAAAAATGTATGTTTTAAAAACCATGGAAAAATACAAACTCATGAAATTCACAGGCCCTCAACTAGAAAGAAGTATCAAGTTAATCACATCATGAATTGTTCTGGTCCAACATCAGACTTTCAATACTTGGCAAATATTTTGGGAAATGAAAGCAAAGCCCCTGCCCTATCAAGCACAAGAATTCAAATAGGTCAGGATTTGAACTCTATGAGAAATCTTACAAATGGTAGGAGCTAAGCATGGAAGAGTATTAGAACTGTTAAGAGAATTGAGGGACTAAACTGTATAAAGGCAAAGAGGCAAAAGATGGAATGCTGTGTCCAGGAAACAAGAAGTAGGCTAATTTGGTCAGAGTGATGGAAGACGGAATTGTGTAACCATCCCAGAAAGAAAGGCTGAAGCCAGATTGTAAAGGACCTTAAAGCCCAAACAGATGAATGTTTGTTTGTTTTATAAGCAGTGTGAAGCCCTCAAGCTTCCTGATCATGGGAGTGGTCTTGGGAGTTTGCATATTAAGTGTGCTAATTTTGCATATTTGTAATGAATGGATTGAGAGTCTTGATGCTTAGAGAGATGTTAAGAGAGAATTTTCATTGTCCAGGAGAGAGATGATGATGACCAGAGCAAGGGTGACTGTGGTGTTCATTGAGAGAAGAAGGAAGTAAGGATTACTGTACTGATGGAATTGAGGAAAAAAGTTTTTTGCTCTCTCTTCCCCATAAACACCATTTGGATGGTAGAGGTACAATTATTCTCATTGTGCCAATCAATTACTAATCATTTTTGGTCAATTCAACAAATACTAAATGAAGTACCTTATCGGTGTAGGATAATATATTAGATGTTCAGAGAGATACAAATTTCCAAAAAAAGATACAATTCCTACCCATGCGGAGTTTATATTCTAGCAGAATGGGGCAACCAGAGATACATCATTCTCAAGTAAATGATACATGACTAGTGTATCAGGAGGATGCATCTAATATCCTATGGGAGATCCCAAAGAATAAAATCATTGATCATTGTTTGTGGCTGTTATTTGTGTGTGTGTGTGTAAATATAGTACATTTTATTCTCATACTCTTTTCTTCTTATTCTGACTTTGTGTGAAAAGTGTTTTTTTTTTTACTGGTGTTCATATTGTTGCTGGGTATGTTTTGGTAAATATGTCCATAGACATTTTATATTTTCTATTATTATTTTCAACTGAATCCCTTTTTTGTTCTCACTGTTGGTTTCTTTGGTAGTAAATGGTAATGCTGATGATTCATGTGGATTATTTTGTATTCTGCAACTTTGTTAAAGTTGTTCATTGTTTCTTTTAGTTTTTTGGTTGATTCTCATATCATCATCTCATCTGTAAAGAATGATAGTTTCATTTCCTCATTGTCTAATTTCTTTTTCTGCCCTTATTGCTATAGCTATCATTTCTTTACAATATTAAATTGTAGTGGTAATAATAGACATCTTTGATTCACCACTGATCTGATTGGGAAAGGTTCTCCTTTCCTCCCCATTACATATAACTCTTACTGGTGGTTTTAGATAGATGCCATTTATCATTTTAAGGAAATGTTTCAGTACTCCTAAATTTTTTTCCTTCTGAGAAAAGTTTTTTCCATTGGGTTAGACTGTAAAGGAAAAAAGGAAGGAAACATCTACATTGCACTAAGCCCTGAGATAAAGACCTTCCAAATATTAACTCATTTAATCTGTACCATGACCCTAGGAGGTGGCTGCTTTACAGTTGTTGAAGTGGAGGCAGACAGCATTTAAGTGACTTGCTTTGGGTTATCCCACTATAAAGTAACTGATTCCAGAATCGCATGCAAATCTTTCAGACCTTAGTCTCAACAGTCTACCAACCCCATCACCTTTGTGATAGAGGCTGGCACTAAAGAAAAAGTGCCAGACTGAAGAGTATGTGAAATTGATCTCCTCAATGGGGGAGGGGCCCAAGCATGAATTTCCTGAGAAGTCTGGTGAGGAGAGCTGTGAGGGTCTCTCCTTCTTGAGACGTCGAAGAAAGAAGGTTGAAAAAGACTCTCTCCTGAGGGTTACCCATTTTTCCTGCTGGTGACTGGAAATCTTTCCCCCCAACACTTCCGAATCAAAGGGACTTTCTGAAGAGGAACCTGAGCAGACTTTGCCTCAGCTCCTGTTGCCCAGGGGTGAGTCAACCTGACTTTCTCTCAGGGGACTCAGGCTGCCAAGGCCTGAGTTCCCCACACATTCGAGGAGGGAGCAGAAAGGGTTTAGATAGAGACAGGGACCCCCTTTTCCCCACTACCCTTTCCCCATTCTTCCCTGCCTGTTATTCCTTTTGTATTACCTGATTCAGTTGACATTAAAAGTTATCTGTTCCCCAAGCGGAGTGTGAGTGAATGGATCAAGGGGAGACCTTTGGGTCTTGAGTAGTGGAGGGGGGACAAGATGGACAAGAGCAAATTGAGGAGAGCAGCTTTAGCTAAGGAGGGAAGGCAGAATGGGGAAAATCTTCAAATCCCCTCTCCTCTCTCTGAGCCAACCTATTACAGCCGCTATCTCCCCTGGAACCCCGTTTTGTGGAAGGAGGGTTCTCTTCTTTTTCCTCTCTCTCTATACACCAGGGTTCAAGCCTCCTTTGGGGGTACATCCCTTCCCTTCTTACTCTTATTTTTTTTAAACACCTTGAAGCCTCTTACAGTCTGAATGGAACTACATAGGACTGGAAGAAAGTCACAGAATAATTTGCAAGTTGAACTAATGTCCATTTTTGCAAATTTGTTCATTTTAATTATCAGGGGCATAGAAATGGTATTATAAGGGCTTTATTTGTTTTCCAAATTGGTTTGTGGATTTCTGGAAGTCTTGAATATCTTTTATATTTCTATGGTGCAAAATAAAGTTGCTTTCTAGAATTAATTAATTTTGAGTGCTTTCATGTTAAGTTGTTGCAGCTAGCATTTATAAAAATAGATATAATTTATATTTATACTTAAAGTTAAGAAAATGCCTTACACATTTATCATTTTCTCCTTACCAGAATTCTGGGACATAAATATAATTACCCCCATTTTACATATGAGGAAATTGAGGCAGAGGGGGATGATAGGTCTTGCCCAGTATTACGCAGCTAGGAAGTATCTGAAGTTGACTTTCAACCAAATCTTCCTAACTTCAAGTTCTGCTCTGCATCATGTTTCTATATTTTGCTTTGCATGTTATCTATCACTCCCATTAGATTTTAAGCTCCTTGACATGGGACTAGCCTTTCATCTCTTTTTTGTATCTCAAGCACTAAGTAAAAGCACTTGGGCCATGGTAGGACCTTGGTAAATGTTATTAATCGATTCTGATGCTCATTTTCAAATACCGCATTCTCCTGCAAAGAGGAAAGTCTAGATCAGCAGCTGATCACTGAGCCACAGAATTCTTCTGAATTCATTTCTAATACAGTGTTCAGTTAAGGAGCAGCGGGAGGGCAAACATGGCTCAGTTTTTAGAGAGATGTTGGCATCCTTGGGGGATAGGGATGTCTTGAGGTTTCCTCTGGTGTCCCTTCTTGTGGTTTGAAGAGAGAGGGCTGAAAAACCTTTGGAATATCAGCCTGGCTTCACTGGCAACATGCTTCCCCCATGTATCCTACCTGCTGCATTTTGGAGAGGTAGCAGTCAATGTAGTCTTGAGGGTTGTTAGGGTCCAGTATCTCTTGATGCTCCTTCACTCTTTCCAAAATGAAGCGTTTTAGTTCCTCCACATTTTTAAAAAGTTGTTTATGCTTTCCAGGGAGATGCACTCTGAATGCTGGTAAAAAGTTGTAGAGCTAACTCCCCCAGAAAAAGAAAACACAAAGACACGTGAGTTAGTGTCACGGAGAGACAATTCGTAATCTCAACTTTATGAACTATTCTGTTCTATTCAAAGTCATTGCATTTTTTAATATTCATTTAAATTTTTCATTAATAAAAATATTTTCTTTCATCTTGACTGGGACTCTCATACTGGGACTCCTACTTGACTCTCATCTCATACTGGGAAAAAAGAAAAACAAAAGCATGAAATAAATCTGTATAGTCAAGCGAAACAAAATACTACCTTGGCAATAGCCAGAAATGTTTGTATTACATATCTTGAGCCCATTTCTTCTCTGCCAGGAAATGGACATCAGAATTTGTTATGTTACCTCAGGAGTTCTTTAGCCTTCCATGGTGTTTATCTTTCTGGTGTCTTTATTATTATACAAATTATTTCTGCTCACTGTACTTGGCATCTATTTATAAAATCTTGTACATCTGAAAATGTCCTTCTCATCATTTCTCACATTATAGTAGAAATTCTATAAACTTTATGTGCCATAGTTTGTTCAACTATAACCCAGCTAATTAGTATTCCATAATTTTTAGTGCTCTGAAGTCACAAAAAGTTGCTTTCCACTTTTCCAGATATAACTTTCAACTTCTGTTTATAAAAATTTTGGAGCATAGAAGAAATAGTTGTATTGTTTGTTCATAGCATATACATAGGGGCAGGTGGATGACTCATTGGATTGAGAGTCAGACCCAGACATTGGAGGTCCTGGGTTCAAATGTGGTCTCAGATACTTCCCAGTTATGTGACCCTGGGCAAGTCACTAAACCCGTATTGCCTAGCCCTTACCGCTCTTCTGCCTTGGAACCAATACACAGAATTGATTCCAAGACAGAAGGTGAGGGTTTAAAAAAAAGCACATACATAATTTACTAAATTGGAGAGAGAGATCCAAATTGTTTTCTAGGGTGCCTAGTTGAATTTACAGATACACTACCATTTTAGATACCAGTATCTCAATGTGTTAGTTTTCCCAAAGTTCCTCCAACCTGTAATATTTTGAAAAATATGGAAGGAAAAATCAGGACTTATCCACATTTTAAAGAAAGTCATTGGGCAACAATTTCTATGACAACTCCTATAGTGCCAGAAAATTGGTGGAATGTTTTTTAAGGCATCCATTCAGGGAAGACAATAATGATCATGAAAGATGGATATTTTCCTAAAGTGAATAGCAGACAAAACATCTAATAATAATTAGAGAAAGGAAGCTTCAGGACTATACACAACAGTCTTGGGTAATTTAAAAGCCATTGGCTTCATTGAAATTCAGGGAACAAGAATTCTATTCCTCTGACCAAAATGAGCTTGTAGCAGAGAGAAACCTGGCTAGAAGGCAATGCTTCTTTCTCCTCCAGACATGAGACATCGGGAGAACATGGTGCTGACATGTTCTAAAGGGGTGGCAATTAGGTTAAGTTGAAGGTAATTAATTAGAAACTTCTGGGAAAAATCACTGAGAATCAAGGAAGGTCAACTGGAAGTGAGAGAAAGAGAAAGGTTCTTTAAAGCAGCAAGTGTAAAAAAACCCCGTTTCTCCAACTAGTTTTTTCTAATTTAATTTTCTTTTGTTTTTCAATGAACAAACACTGTCTCTCTTTGCTTCTTGAATTGAGAGTTTTAAAACTCTTGTAACAAAATGGAATATTCCAGCAAAAAAGTCCCATGTTGCTTATTTCCATAAATAGCAGTATATGTCAAATATACTTACCAGATCAAATTGCTTACCATCTCTAGGTGGAGGGAGGTGTAAATCTTGAAATCTCTCAGACTTGTGAATGTTAAAAATTTCCCCATCAGGGAATTCTTAATTGGAACAAATTCCCTACTGAGAAACATTTCCCATTTTGATGTGAGAACTCGCCAGGATCAGAAATGGGAGGACCTCTACTCTACCCGTACTTAAGACTGCTTTAGGGGAGAAAACTCCTTGCTAAACAATGAAAGTACTTGGACCCATGCTTATGGTGGGGCAAGGAGTTCTTTGAGCCAGGCCTGTTTTTGAATTGATACAATGGGATGCTGGGTACGTAAAAGGGTCGGGTAAGTTTTCTCTTGATGAGATTACTTGACTCAGCTGTGTTTTCTCTAGTTCAGACTTACTGAGGATCTTGGTCGACTTAGCAGGAATTTAGATGGGCAGTCCTTTGGAAAGCGTCTACAGTGATTGGTAGATGTAGAGACTTAGGGGAGGTGACATGGGAGAAAAAGCAGAATCTCTTGAGATATATATCCTTTTGAAGAAATCCTTTTGGAGAATCTCTGATGAGGACCGCTTGGGAAGAATCTCTTGAGAGAGGCTCTGGAGAAGGGAAGCTCTTGGAGGATAATCTCTAAGGAGGTCTCCCTGGAGCTCCTCTGAGGGGACTCTGTCCCTCTGGAGGCTCTGGAGAGAGGCCCTTTGGAACGGTCTCTGGCTGGAAGGCTCTCTGGTGAAGTCAGCTGAGATGGAGCTGGCCTGGTGTTACTAGAACCCTTGTTTAGTCAGACCTTGTGGTGAGTGTTAAAAACTGACTGATTTCTCTTTTAAGACTCAGGTCTAGGCCATATTGGCTTGAGGCCCTTCATACTTATTCCTTCCTTACTCTCTCTCTCTTTTCTTTGATTACTCATTGTATTGTTAATTAAAATCTCTATAAAACCCAATTGACCTGGGTATTTGAATAATTGGGAATATTTCCCTGGCGACCACCTTATATTTGATTTAAAAACCAAGACACTGTAATGAAACATATTTCTGCTGTCAAATTTACTCACCCTCTCTTATATCTATCACAATTTATATCTTCCACCATTTTAACTCACTACAGCTTAAGACCTCAACTATTTAAAATCTCACAGAGGCAAAGGGGGAAGGAGATAATTTGGATCAGATAATTTCAGAAGACTTATATGGAAAATTGTTATTGTATGTAATTGGTAAAATAAAATATCTTTATAACAGATGGACATGCAAGGCTTACAGGAGAGTCTAAAGTAAGTACTTTGCGTGTGTTTGAGGAGAGAATGTTCTAAAAGCATACAAGATAATGAGCTTTCTCAATATGCTAATTAATTATTATTTTTCAAATATTATTTCTCTTTATATTTCAATTATTCTCATTGTGCTAATCAATTACTAATCAACTCAACAAATACTAAAGAAGTACCTTATCAATGGAGGATCATATATTAGATGTTCAGAGAGATACAAATTTCCTGAAAGATACAATTCCTACCCATTTGGAGTCAAATTCTAGAAGAAGAATGGGGCAACCAGAGATTCATAATTCTCAAGTAAATTACACATGACTAGTGCATCAGGAGGAAGCATATAATAATCTATGGGATATCCAAAGAATAAAAACATTGTTAATCACAGGGAACAAGGGAGGCTTCATGAAGTAGGTGGCATTAGAGTGGGATTTTAAAGGATGGGCAGAAATTCAACAGCTGAAGAGGGAACCTGATGGACATTCAAGGAATATTGGACAGGAGAAACAAATCTCCTAAATGAAAGAAGCACAGGAGTAGACTGTAGGACTGTGAATGATCCAGCATGGCTCTGTCATAAAGCACATGGAGTATGTGAATTAAACAGATAAGAATCAAGAGTTAATGTGGTGCCATAATTGGAGAGTCAAGAATGATAGATAAATTGGAAACTCTTTGCTCCATCTTGAGAGCCTACATTATGCCCCTCTGAAGGCAAAGTACTTAATTTCTCCAGGTGGCATTGATAGTAATCAGATGAAATTGAGGGAGTGTTGAGTGGAGAACAGGATCCTCTCTGACCAATTCAAAACTCAATAGGGAAACTAAGGCCATCATTTCATGAATTGACCACCATATACTCTCCTTACCAACAAGTGAAAACTTGGGCTGACCATGGTGTGAAATTCACGAAATTGGCAAAAAAAACTTAGTGTTCCAAGATTCCTATTTCTTTTTTAAGACTAGTTCACAGCTCTGCTGTGAAGATGAGTTTATCTTTTCTTCAGATAATGATTAAGTGAAAAAGATCATTGGATTTGAAGTCAGAAAAGCTGGATCAGCATGCATGCCCTGTTACCTACTTGGTAAACTCCAGCAAATCATGCCAGCTCTATTTATCTTAGTTTCTTCCTCTAAGCAATAATAATAGTAGTAGTTGCATTCATAATAGCTAGTATTTATATAACATTATATGAGTACATGATATACTGATCCTGTTGCTGAAATTCATCAAACAGTCACAAAATAAGAAGACCCCTCTGACCTTACCTGTATCCATGGTTTGGCAAACAGTTGAACGTTTTCATTTAATATGCCCATCAAATATAGAAATTTCTCATCTTTGTAGTTGAATCGTTCACGGAAAAGTATAGAGCAGATCACATTGCATGGAGCACAGCCAAGGATGAAGGTGGGATCATTAGGCTGACCTAATGTTGAAAAAAATTACCAAAACTAGAAAAAAACAGCCTTATCAGCAATGTTTCCTATCAAGTAGAAATTGGGGTCTCTTCTGTTCATACCTGGATTTGGTGTTTAATTCCTCTCGGATTATTTTCCTGGATAGTTTCTTTTATGCATTAGAGGGAGGCTAGGTAGATAAGTTGTAATATCTGAATAAGAAAAGCAAGAAGGGAGTTCTATAGCTAAACAGAATGGTTGACTAGTCAATGGACCAAGGCAGAGACTTTTGAAGGATGTCAGAACAACCTCCCTCTGGAGGCCAGGAGTAAACTCTTGCCCAAGTCAGCATAACCTTTCCAGCAGCTAAGCAGACACTCCCTGTATTGTAAACCCCTCAGCTAGCTGCAACTGCCAAATCACGATATCCTATTGTTCAACATTTCATGCTAGCCCCCTATACTATAAAAGGTGTTCCCCCATCCAAGCCAGTGTGCCCCCTTCTTTGGGGCAGCCCTAGCGGGTGCTAGAAATAAATGGTGATCGTTTGCTTACTTGCATTATCTCTGTATAAGTTCCTGGGGGATTTTCTAGGACCTAATGCTTTAAATGACCCCCAAAGCATGTAGTACATAGGACTAGAATGTGTGAGTAGTGAGACCCCACAGACTCAGAAGACAAGAACTGAAAGCCAACCTTTTGTCTTCCTGAGTTCCTCCACCAGGCATTGGGCTTCCTCCTGAACTCTCTCTTCAATGGTTCTCTTCCCCATCCCAAAGTTCCTTAATGTCATCAAAGAAAATCTCCGGATTTGTTTCCACCTTTCTCCACGACTGAAAACAACTCCTAGACAATGGAGAAGATGTGGGTCATTCTAACAATCAAGGCAAAAGGTAGACACTGTGCATGGTAGCTAAGGAGTTTCTAGTTTAACACATTTCAGACAAAATTCAGTTCAACATGGTAGGTATCAGATCTCTACCACTTGAAGACCTTGTGCTATGTTCTGGAATAGAATGTTAAAAATAGAAGTCATTAACTGCTCTATGGATTTATACTTGATATGATATATTCTACCATACCTTTTTTTGTTTTTCACTGACTTGAATAAACTAAGCTTACCTTGTCCTTTGACTATATCTTCAAATATCGATACATTTCCTCTCTCCATAAAAATATCTCCTTTATCAATTAGAGCTTCCTTCACAATGTTATATCCATGTAGCACCACAACACGCTGCATTCCAAAATAAAGAGTATATATGGAGCCGTATTTTTTAGCCAGCTATGAAAAGAATGCCAAGAAATAGAGGTTAGTGTGAAACGTTCAAAAAGCTGAAATCTATCCCCACAACTGTATTACATCATGCCATATGTCTGTGTATATGTGAGTAGCTATGTACACATAAGATCAAATGTTAATAAATTCACTGAATATAAAATAATTAGCTATGAGATAAGGTAGTAGTATTTTTATTCCTTTTAGTTTTGTTCCTTTGAAATCCCTATCATTGCATTTTTCTAATGTAGAGTTGTGTGTTCCATTGGCAACTATTTAAGAACTAGAGATGTTGGGTATATGATCTATGGGAAATTTATAGGAGGACATGGGGGGGGGGAAACCACTTGGGATATAGATGTGATTATGATCTTCATTCAAAAGTCCACTCTTGTTGCCTCTCCTCTAATTTCTTAAATTTTTGCAATGGTTCTATCATCAATATTCAACACAAACTGATCTCTCCAAATTTACTAATGATCTTTAAATTGCCAAACTGGATGGCCATTTCCCAATCCACATTCTCCTAGACCTTTTCACTGTTGACTGCCCTCTTCTATCTGGGTTTCTCTAATCCTTTGCTTTCATTCTCTGTCTATTTTCTTCTTACTTGTCTGATTAGTCTATGTTCTTTGCTAGATCATTTTACAAAATGAATGACCAATTCATGGATATTCCCTATGGTTCTGTCATGGACCATTTTCTCTTCTCCTTCTACATTCTCACTCTTGATAATTGCATCACTATGGAGATATATCCCAGATATAGACATGTTGACCTACTATCTCTCTTGAATATCTTTAGACTTCCCATACTCTATAAGTATAAAATGGAATTCAGTATCGTTTCCCTAAATTCAATATTTTTTTCAAAATTTCCAGTTCCTGGCTAAAGTGCCAGTATAAAAGCAAAGGTTATACAACTTTCTACACTGATCAACAGACTTTAGTGGCTTTCTATTACCTCTGAGATAAAATATAAACTTATTTGACATTTCAAATCCTTCACAACTCAGTTGGGATGAATATTTTCAGCATTCTTATTGCCCTTGACTTGTTCCATGACTTAGAAGAATTAGTCATCTTGTTCTTTAAAAAAAAACACTAATTTTGGGGCAGCTGGGTAGCTCAGTGGATTGAGAACCAGTCTTAGAGATGGGAGGTCCTGGGTTCAAATCTTGCTTCAGCCACTTCCCAGCTGTGTGACCCTGAGCAAGTCACTTGACCCCCATTGCCTAACCCTTACCACTCTTCTGCCTTGGAGCCAATACACAGTACTGACTCCAAGAAGGAAGGTAAGGGTTAAAAAAAAAACAAAAACATAAACAAAAAAACACTAATTTCCATTGCCTTGGTTTTGCAATACCCATGCCCAAGATGTATTCCTTTCTTGCAGCTTTCAAGTAGAAATCTTAAATTCCACAAAGTTTAATTCATGTTCAACTTTCTACATGATATCTCTTCTGACATTTCCACCAGCTACTAGTGCCTTCCCTTCTAAATAAAGTATTTATTTTGAACATATTTTTATGGCAAACTCTCTCATTCCCCCAGTAGCTTATTTAACCATGCTATACCCAGAAAGAAAGAGAAAAGGGTGATAGCTCCTAGGGGAATTAAAAAAGGTCTCCTACTAAAGCTGGGCTTTGAATTGTGTCTTGAACAAAATTAGGAAAAATAAATATTAGAGATGAAGGAATAAAGCATTTTAGGCATGGGGGAAACTCCAGTGCAAAGATTCAGAGATAGCAGATTGAGTTTCATAGACAAAAGTCTTGTGAGGTTCAAATGAGATAATGAAATAAAGCATTTTGTAAATTTTAGAGCCCTATATGAATGCCAGTTATTATTATTATTATTACTAGTCTTCAGGTACCAGACCTACACTATAGTGATAATTAACATCATTCTCTGAGCTTTGTATAACACTATTGCTTGAGCTCAAACAATTTTTACAGAGTAATAGAGAGGTTCAGTCAAATGTTGAACACTGGGCCTTTTGGTGGGAAAGTATATTGTAAAGACTTTATGTTTTAGCTTCATTTTTAATAATTTATCTTGTTTTTATAGCCTAAACAATCAATAGAATAATAAACCATATCCCAGTTGGTAGCATTTACTGATTTCTAAGGTGTAAATTTCCCTTTTGAAAAACCTAACAATCTGCTTTAGGAAGAAGTTAGAGCTCCCTATAGCAAATCTATCCAAATGTGATATTGATGGAAATATATAACAATATTGGATTAGTAGGGGACTTCAACTTTCCATTCTCAGAAGTAGATAAATTTAACCATAAAATAAAAAAGAAAGAAGTGAAGGATATAAACAAAATATTAGAAGAATCAGATAGAATAGATTTCTGGAGAGAACTGAGTGGTAAAGAAAAGAATACACCTTTTTTTCTAGTGCTATATTCTACCTTTATAAAACCTGACAATATATTAAAACACAAAAGTTTATAATTAAATAGAGAAAAGCTGAGATATTCAATGTATCTTTTCTAAACTATACAGCAATAAAATATATTTAATGAGGGTCCATGGAAATGTAGAATCAAAATTAACTGGGTACTAAATAATGTTTAAGAATTTGTTTTCTAAAAAAACAAGTCATAGTGACAATAATTAATTTTATTAATGGAAATTCTAATAATGAGACAACATAGCAAAACCTATGAGATACAGCAAATGCAATAACTAGAGGAAATTTATATCTCTAAATGCATATAAAATAAATAAGAAACAGATTAATTAATTGGGTATGGTATTAAAAAAACAGAAAAAACAAATTAAATATACCAATTACATACTAAATTATGAATCCTAAAAATTAAAGGTGTGATGAACAAAATTGAGTATAGGGAAAGCATTGAATTAATAAATAAAAGTTAGAACTGTTTTTATGAAAAAAAGAAAATATGTATAAACCATTGGTTAATATGATGTTTAAAACACAGAGAATAAATCCAAATCATTAGCATAAAAAATAAGATGGTATATTTGCCACTAATGAAGATCAAATCAAAACAGTGATCAGGAGTTATTTTTGCATAATTTTAGGTAAAATTTTTAACAATTTAAGTGAAATGGAAGAGTAGCTACAAAAATACAAATTGCCTAGATTAACAGATGTGAAGATTGGATTTAGCTATCTCCTGATTGTAACAATGAAGATACTTAGCTCTTTCTTTATAGGGAAGTTAGAATTGTAAGCTACAATCTATTTTTAGATTTTAACTACAAAAAGGTGTTAAGTAACTACAAAAGGTGAATTAACCACAAAAAGGTGTTAAGTAACTACAAAAAGGTGAACTTACCAAAAGAGGTGTTAAGTAACTCCAAAAGATATAGTCTTACCAGAGAAGGTGAGAACTAAAGAATGGGCAGTCCTGGAGAAAAGCATCTGCTGTGATTGGTAGACATGAAATTTAGGGGAGGTGACACAAGAGAAAAAGATCTTTAAAAAGAGAACCAAAAGGCAGAAGGAGATCATTCAGACATTGGGAGCATTTGGATTCATTCAGATTCGAATTCAGATCATTCATTCGCATTCAAACATTCAGGCATTCATTCATTTGGGCACTGATTCTGGGGAGTGACTGGAAGACAGACCCTGGAGGAGCAACCTTAATATAGACACTCAGAATTCTTTTAGACTGTCACCATTGGTGAGTAAAAAGCTGACTTAGTGATCCCTCCAGGTAAGGCCCATCTTCCTGATACTCTCTTCCCCTGGCTGGGGCTTAGAGATTCTAACTGGTATCAGAAGAAGCCAGAGTTTTTTTTTCTCCCTCATTCCTTAATATCTTCCTTCTATTGTAAATATTGTAAATAAAACTACCATAAATTCCATTTACTTTAGCAATTTCTTTTTGGGATTTAGAAATTAAATCCCTGGTGACCACCTAATAATATATTTGAGTCCAACCACAATTAATTTTAACACAGAGGAAGAAAAACAATACATACATAAACAGATTTTGGTAAAAAGAAATCAAACAGGTCATAAGTTAGCCTCCTAAGAAATAAATACTAGGACCAAATGGATTTTCAAGCAAGTTTTAACCAAACATGTAAAAATTCAATATTAAATAATTTCTTTAGAAGAATTTGTAAAGAATGAGTCTTACCAAACATTTTTATGAAACAAATGTGCTTCTGATGCCTAAACTAGGATGAGCAACAGCAGAAAAAGAAAATTAAAGAACCATTTCATTAATGAAGGTGAAAATTTTTAAATAAAATATTAGTGTGGAGACTATTGCAGTGTATCACAAATGTTATACATTAAGACCAAACAGGAATTATAGTAAATATGGCAGGAAGATTTTCTATAAGGAAAATAACATAATGGATTAAATTGACAACAAAAGTAGCAAACATTATATAATTAAATTAATATATACAGAAAAAACTTGTGACAAAATGTAATTCATTCTTGTTTAAAGACTTGAAAACATAAGTATAAAAAAAGAAAAAGAAAACATAAGTATAAAAGGATTTCCTTAGAATAAAAATATATATTTTAAGCCATCAGCAAACATCTATAATAAGAATAAATTAGAAGTCTTCCCTATAACATCAGTAGTGAAACAAGGAATCCCATCACCTCCAGTATGAGTTAATATTGTGTTAGAAATAATAGCAATAGAAATAAGAGAAGAAAAAGAAATGGAAGGAATAAGAATGGGCAAAGAGATAGTAAATGTATTGCTTTTCAATGCTAATAAAATTGTATTTATGGAAAATTGTAGAGATTCAACTACAAATTAGGTGAAATATTTTTAAATTAATTTAAATTTAATTAAATTTTAAAAAATTAATTAAATAAAAATAAATTTCAATTTAAAAAGATTTTAGCAAAGGAACAGGATATAAAATAAACCCATATAAATATTTAGTGTGTATATCTCAACAACAAAGTCCTGTAAGAAGAGATAATAAGCAATAATCCATTTAATATAATCATAGAATGAAATGTCTAAGAATGTCTTCTAAAACAAACCCAGAAAATTCAAGAACATAATTATAAAACATTTTAAAATATAATCAGCTTTAAATTTTTGAAGAAATAGTAATTATTGATAAGTTGGCAGAACTAATAAAATTTAAATGACAATCCTACCAAAACTAATCTAATTATTCATTGCTGTACTCATTAAATTTGTATCTATGCCACAAAAGTTATCAAACTATTCATACTTTGCAACTTGGTCTATATCTGAAAGAGATTAAAGAAAGAGAAAAGGAGAGAGACAGAGACAGAGAGAGATATATGTAAATATCTATAGATATAGGTATGTGTCAGGAGCCATCAAAGCCATGTTGTTTGACATGGTCACACATGGAAACCGGGGTTTGCAATGTGGCCCCCAGGAAGGATAGAAACTCCCACTCATTCCCATTCTGTGTGACTTCTCTCTCTAATACCCCTTATTATTGGAATTGTTCTCCAGGAGAAAATAAATGAGAGCAAGATGCCTGCAAGGTTAATACAATTATTCCACTCTATCCTCCCAGAATATTACCAAAATATCATACTTACAGAATTAAACCTAAAGATTCCTATGTACCCACTTAAGTGGGAAACTCCCCTTTCATAGGTTTAAAACCTCTAACACAACTGCATTTTGATTCTCCACCCCCACTACAAACCAGGGATGAGAGGTATATTAATTACCTCTCAGGCAGAGACTGGTACATTATACTTCGCTACTTTATTGTGCAAACTGAAGCCTAGATACCTTAGTGAAACATTAGAAAAATGAAAGCCTGATATTAAAAAATAACTAAAACTGGGCTAGGTTTTCCTACCCTTTGACCCTGCACTGAGCAGCAGTGTTTTGTTGATTATCTCCTAAGGAATCCTGATTGATTAAGTTGATTAAAGTTATGAATAATCACTCTTATCCTAACCACATGTCTAGCACCTCATGGTTTCCTGGGAACTGATCTCTAGTTACATTGCCCATAAAGAGAAAACATTTATATTTAGTAAAGCTTCTTGTCTGTTGTGAGAATGTATAGCAACATAGTATGTAGGATAATCATAGAATGTTAATTAAACAAGTTGTTAAAAGTTAAAGTATGACTTATCCAATTATCTGTAAGGAAAAATGTATATAGAAAAATGAATCTTGGTGCCAAGTACCTGTGTAACCAGAGGGTATAAAAATAAAAATCGAGCCAGCAAACGCAGAGCAGTTTTTTTGTTAAGACTGTGCTCCAGGTTGAAAACTAAGAAAACTAAAGCTGCTTCCCATTCATTATGCCGAGGCCAACATTCCCAGTCAAAGGACCCCTGATGCTGGGGAGAGGGTAGGTCCCACCTGCGGCAGGTATGTGCATGTTATCTTATTAAACTGGGAGCCTCTTGAGGCCAGGGATCATCATGTTTTTCTTTTTTATCCTTAAAGACCTAACAGAATGCCCGACACAGGTTGTTGTTGTTGTTGATCAGTTTCAGTTGTGTCGGACTCTTTGTGATCCCATTTGGCATTTTCTTGGGAAAAATATGAGTGAGGAGTGGTTTGCCATTTCCTTTCTCAACTCATATTAGATATGAGAAAATGGAGGCAAACAGAGTTAGAGATTGGCCCAGGATCATACAGCTACCAAGTATCTGAGGCTGGATTTAAGCTTAGGTCTTCTTGACTCTAGGCCTCACTCTCTATTGCACCATATCACCTACCAGGCACATGCTACATCCTACATGACATTTTATGAATTGATTAAGTAACTGACTAATTAATTGATTGGAGAAAAAGTTCTTGCATATTCTGCCTAGATGAAAAGGCCCTAATGAAATAACCTCTTCATTACAGACTATCTGCTGATGAAGGACAAGTCTAGCCAATATCGGTATATTTGCATATTTCTAAACCATTTACCATATTGAAAACTGTGCTACCATTTTTTTCCTTTCATTTTAAAGATTATCAATAAAATTTTTGATCCCCTAACCCATTCCTCCCTTAAACTCTATAAGGTTAATTGCACTATTTTAGGTAGTGGGATGATTTTGGGGAAAACATATCATGTTATTATAGGATTGTAAATAATTATGTGGGTGTAACAATGTCCTGTAAGCAATAAAGAAAAGGATGGTCTCAGAGAAATATGGGAAGACTTGTGTGAATTCTTGTAGATTGAAGTGAGTAAATAAAAAAATCCATATAATAAAAATGATATTACAAGAACCAATAGCTTTGAAAAACTTAAGCACTATAATGCCCATATTGTGAAGCCAGTACTGCTGGGAATTCAGGATGGAACATGCTACCCACATCCTGCTAGAAATACTATGGACTCAGGGATCAGATGGAGACATATTCTTAGACATGGTGTATGAATTGAGAATTTGTTTTCCTTGCTACATATCTGTAATAAGGATCTTATTTTTTATGGATGATGGGAACTTAAGGCATAAGGGGAAAATAATGAATTTCTATTCATTGAAATAAAAGGATATTAAATAATTAAGTAAAACTAGCTCTTCTCATACTACTTCCTTACTTCTCCTAAACATAACCTCTCCATTAGTCTCCTTTTTCGCAGCAATTCCCAGGATATATCATTCTTCTTGGTAGGGAAAACAATAATAAAATAATAAATGAACAGCTCTCCCTCCTATCTGTTGTGGACATTATTGTCCAAACATCTAAACAAATATCCTTTCCCTTAATCAATTATGTTTTTCATTCAATAGAACTTTCAAAAACAACTCTGTTGTTCTCATCTTCACTAAATTAAACCTCAGATCATTCTGTGGTTAGCACTTAATATGTCTGCAAGTCAACTCATTTGTTTCTGCACACACCAAAACTACATCTAAACTTGTCCATTTCTCTTCCCCAAGAAGTGGGCTACTTTTGAAGAACTTCCATTCATCCTGATTTAAACCACAGATTCATTCTTGACTTTTCATTCTTGTTTATTACAAATATTCAGTAAGCCATTGGCAAGTCTGTATATCTCCCACATCTATTCCCTCTGCACCCTTCTCATGTTCACTGACCCAGTTAAGACTCTCATGCTCCCTGACTTTGACTATTTTAATGGGTCAGTGAGACAGGCACCTACGCTGACTAATTCTGTGAGTTATCCTAAAGGAAGGAGAAAGTGAAATGCAAGAGGCATGTCAAACCACTGCAAAACCACTTGGAAACTGGTAGAGACAGCCCAGAACTGTTACTCAAGAGTATTTGGGAATGGCCCATTTATATCAATGGCTCCTGCATCCAGCACAAACCAATCATCATTTAAATGAGGTGAGATCACTGCTGAGAAGCATCCTACCTTTTTCACCACTTACTAATACCAATTACTAAACACCTGACCCTGTCAGACAGGTAAGCCCAAGATTCCTAGGAGAGACAAAGATCTGTAGACCACCGTTTCTTCTTCCATAAGAGCCACCCTCAAAATTAGCCCTGGAAGCAATCACCTGGCAGCTGCTTCTATCCATCCTGCAGTCACAGACAAAGAAGATTAGAAAAGAAAAGTCCCACCACCAAAGTCCCGGGCACTGCCCAGTGATTCAGTGTCAGAAAAAGATATGATTTTTTTTTTAGAGTCAGAAAATAACATTAAATGTGTTCTATTATATTTTGATTTGTTAATGGGTCCCAATGAGCACAAGGCCTTTCCCACTGGCATGCAGCTGAAAACTCTTACTCTGTTATCCCCAAAATATTGAGCACATAGTAGGCACATAGTAAGTTATTTTTAATCTATTTTTCAATAATCTCCAGGTTCTAATATTTCTCCTCTGCTGTGAATAATCCATACCACTAACAATTTAATATTCCTATAAAACAGTTCTGGCAATGCCATTCTTCTTCTCAAAAGCCTGCAGGAGCTCCCTAGTGCCTCCTTAACTTGGTAATTAGATGGCTCCAACCCCAAAGTTTTTGACAAGTGCAAGGTTGACATTGCTAATACTAATCTAATACAAAGCCACACCATCCTTGACTTAGGAATCCCAATCAACATGAGTCCTGATTCAATTATTCATGTGAAGCCTTTGTGTCTCAACCCCATAATACAAGCAGCTTGGATCCAAACTTCAAATCCATCCCCTTTACCTCGGAGAATGTTGAAGCCATGTTCTTGAAATCAAATTGCAGGAGGTTTCCAAAAATGGGAAGAGGAGTGGGACCTGGTGGGAGCTTCCCCTTTTTGGTCCCATGGTTCCATAAAGATAAGAAGATCAGAAAAAGGACACAAGTCAGGAGGACAGTTGTGGTGAGTCCCCAAGGCTCCATTGCCAGAGAGATGGTCCTACAACTTTCAGAGGTAACGGGCAGCTCAGTCTCTTATATTCAGTCATAGAGAACATGGGGTGGGACTGCTCAGCCAATAAGAGGATAGTCCTTGAAGGCAAACAAGATTTATTTTATATTAACTCAGGTTAGTTTAGTAATCAAAAGGTTATTAAGGGAATGTCCACATATTTGTTACTTTGGAATCTGTCCCTGACTCTACCCTGACACCAAAATGGGACTGTAAAAGTATGTTGTCCAGCTTATCTTGTTGGGGGGGAGGGGTCATAGGCTGATGACAATCAAATTTCTGTTGGCTTTTAGACGTATGTTGAACTAAGAAGAGAAAAAAATATCCAAATTCCTCCTGAGAGAAGGGGGTTATTGGGTCCACATTGTCAGATCCTGCAGGTTTGACCTTTTAGTAAACAGATTAGGTGTGATCTCCTTGCCCCCTGAGCTACACTGGGCTTAACTGACTTCTTTAACATCGTTCTTCTTTCTCCAGCTTGAAGAAGATTCTTCTTGTGAGAGAAGGTGGCCACATAATATGCACTGATATGATCTAACTTCTTTCTGTTCTCTTTGAGTAATGACCCCATCTGACCTTGGGGCCATGCCCACCATCTATGCCTTCTTTGTTCTTCTTGCTTTCATCATTTTGGGTATCAACATTTTTGTATCCCTTTGCATCTTCTGAGTTTTAGTCTTCTTAACCTTTCATGTTGGTGCCTTTTCTTATACCAGACCTTGGTTAAACACATCTTCTAATGAGGTGTTGATATTTCCTTTGATATGGTCCAATGCTATGATGCAATATGATTCCATTGACATATGCCCTCCTCTACTATAAGTCACTACTGACTCCATGGCAAAGCATGAACCCATCTCTCTCACAGACCTCCATGGATTACCTGCCCCATTGTCGCTTGGAGGACAACCATAAATCTCAGATTGAGACTATGACCAAAGGCACTTTTATTCTTCCTGGTTTTCTCCCTTGGACAGAGATGGAACCCATTTCTTTGATTTATACTGACCTCTGCTTTCATGTTAGGTGCAAGACTCTGAGCATCCTATCAGAATATATGCTTTGTCCCATGTTTGACTTGCCCACAGACCCTTAAAGTTTCAAAAGTAACATAATGTACTCTCAACTATCAACAGGAAGACAGAATTTCAAGAATTGGTGGTCCTGACAAAGATACTTGAGCATGATGTCAGCTAGTCACCATTCCCTTATTGTCATCTCTTGCATTCAAAATTCCACTCCTTGATAAAGTTTGTTTAAAGATGCTATTCTACCAAAGTCTATTGCTCTTTTGGAACAAAGGAGATTCTGAGAGTTTCAGAAACAAAGTTAAAAGATAAGGAAATAAAATTCTTGCCCAGGGGGGTGTTAGAACCAGCTCAGTACAGATCAAAAGAGCTGATTGTTAACTTTCTAAGTGTGTTCCATTTAGTTTGAATACCCAATATATCACAAACCAAGTTTGATTTATTCTTCTATTTCTAGACTTAAGTGATGATGGTGACAATACTAATAATGCAGATCCAACTGAAATCTGTGACAGGCTTAGTCAGCCGCTAAATAGTTACCAGAACCTCATGCCATTTTGGCCCTGTGGAGGAGACTTAGAAGCACTCAACAAGAGCTTTGCAGCTTGCAAATGTATGAATGTCTCCTTTGATACTGTCACTGAAATCATGATATATGTAATAATAACAACATGGAAGGAAGAAAAAGAAGAAGAAGAAGAAGAGGAAGAAGAAGAAAGGAAGGAAGGAAAGAATAGGTAACATTTATTAAGCATGTTCTGCATCCCAGGAATAGTGCTAGAAGCTTTGTAATTATTTTCTCATTTAATCCTTACAACAGCCTAGGTATGTAGGTGATATTGTTATTCCCATTTTACAGATGAGAAAATTGAGACAAATGGATGTTAAATAGTCTGATAATAATAGCAGAAATATCATCCTGCCTCTACCACCAGCTACCATTCTGAACTTGGTCAAGCTGCTTCCTAATCTTCAGTTTCCTTCCCTCAGTACTGACAATGTTGGGCCAGAACCCTAGTTATCAAACAGTGATCCTGTGACTCCCTCCCACCAAATCATCCCCACCCAGTTTAAAGGTCATCAGATTTGAGCACAGATATCTGAAGAGATTTACACCAGGCTTTACACTCAATGAGTGGAAGGCAGAACCTGTACTCTCCCAAACTGAGATGAACTTTGTTCATGAGACATATGAACCTTGGTGACTACCTGTGGACTCTTTTGATCTTCCATTGAACTTCTGAATAGGTTAAATTTTCTTATATGCATTTCAGCCCCAACTTTGTCAAAGATCATGACAATGACCTTTGCCTCTTGGGATCAGCTGAAACCCAGTATATTTGGCTCCAGCCCTTCACCTTCATTCTATTTGTACCAGTCATTTTAAGTGTGTGTGTGTGTGTGTGTGTGTGTATGTTTTAAAGAGTACATTGTCAGGTCCTTTTTTTTTTTAACCATTTTGCTTTCCATTTTCTTCTGATGGGTGAATTTATCCCCTTTACTCTTACTATTCTAGGTATAGCTGTACATTTCCATCAACTCTGTTCCTCCTCACTTTGTTCCCTTCCTCCTTTCTTTTCTCTGTATTCCTCCTCATATGTCTAATTGCCTTCAACTTCTCCAATTCATAACCCTTCCCACAAATCCTCCTTTATGCTTTCTCCTTGCCCTCCTAGAACAAAATTAGTCCATCTTTACAAAAGTCTTTCCCTTGTCCCTTCACCCATTCCTTTTACTTCCTATTTAATACACCTTTCCAAAAATTTCTTCCTTGTCCTTCCAATCATGCCCTCCTACTTCTTCTTCTTTTTTTTAACCCTTACCTTCTGTCTTGGAATCAATATTGTGTATTGCTTCCAAAGCAGAAGAGTGGTAAGGGCTAGGCAATAGGGGTTAAGTGACTTTCCCAGGGTCAACCAGCTGAGAAGTGTCTGAGGCCATATTTGAACCTGGGACCTCCCATCTCTAGGCCTGGTTCTCAATCCACTGAGCTACCCAGCTGCCCCTATCTTACTACTTCTTGATATGAGTTTGATTCTAACTATTCATTTCTATACTGTTGTAAGAATCTCTCCCTTATCCCCTTACTTTACCTTATCTATAGATATGTACTTTCCTCTTGACATACCTCCCTTCCCTTTCTTTTCTCCTTTCTCCCTTATTCTCCTATCTCATAACCCACCCTTCCTTCTTTTATTCACTCATTTACCCAAGGGGACTTCTCATCCCTCCTTTATCTCATCTCCCCTCCTTTTTCTTAGGAAAAATTTCCCATTTGGGTATGTTGCTCTCTCTTTATCCCAGGTCTGATAAGAGTAGGGTTCTATTACCACAAACCCTCCATGTCCTCCTTTTTTCTCTGTTGCAGTTTCTCTATTCAGTCCTCCTCTATATGAGATAGCCATTCCACTCCATGTACTCCTGGTCTACCCCTCTACTGTTTCATTCCATTCCATTCACATTGACTTCAAGTCTTCCATCTATACACAATCCTTCAAAATACCCAGAGATTGAGGCTTCCCAGGGAGCACAGATAACATCTTTCCATATAGGAATCAAACAACTGACCTTTGGAGTGGATTATAATTAGTCTTCCATTACTTTTGTATGTTTCTTTTTCCTTTTTTTTTTACCAAATACATGAAATAACAAATTTCTAAATAATTTTCTGAAGTTATACAATCAAATGTATCCCCCTCCCACTCTGTCCTCTCCCATCCCAGAGCTGGAAAGCAATTCAATCTGAGCTATACAGGTATTATCATGCAAAACATTTCCACATTATTCAGTTTTGTAAGTGAATAATTAGATAAAATAAAACATCAAACCCAAATAAAAAAGTGAAAAATCATATGCTTTCATCTACATTCTGCCACCAACAGTTCTTTCACTGGAGGAGATAGTTGTCACAACTCCATCAGATTTGTCCTGGATCATTGTATTGTTGAGAGTAGCAAATTCTTTCACAGCTGATCATTGCACATGATATTGCTGTTACTGAGTATAATACTCCCCAACCAAAAAGAAAAATAGAAAAATAATTGACAAATACACATGCAAAAATAGTCACCCAAAGCTTCTCCTTGATGATTTTGACTACTCAGGACCCCTGAACTCATTAAAAATAATTTTTGCTATCCATATTAGTCACTCTTTTGTGACAAGGGGAAAGTCAGAAAAAAAGGAAGAGAAATTCAGACTCCTGGGTAGGTGCCAAATTGTTATAATTAAAATTCTCTGGAGATTGCATATTAATTTATAATTATTTATTAGTCAAAGTCAAAGTAAAAGAGAGATAGTCTCAAAACCATTTGGCTCTGCCTAACTAATTTGAGTTTCCTGATAATTAAAAGGACCTCTGAACTCATTAAAAATAATTTTTGCTATCCATATTAGTCACTCTTTTGTGACAAGGAGAAAGTCAGAAAAAAAGGAAGAGAAATTCAGACTCCTGGGTAGGTGCCAAATTGTTATAATTAAAATTCTCTGGAGATTGCATATTAATTTATAATTATTTATTAGTCAAAGTCAAAGTAAAAGAGAGATAGTCTCAAAACCATTTGGCTCTGCCTAACTAATTTGAGTTTCCTGATAATCAAAAGTGACCACCAGGAAGAATCAGTCTCTAGTCTAAGCGAGCCCAGAATCAAATGACCAAAAAGATATTTTCTCACTCCTCTCTTATAAAGCCATTGGCATCACTCTTTCTCAGTTTCTCTGGTTGCACAGCCTTGGTCTCAGTCTGGGTCAGACCTCAGTCTTCTGGATGCCAGGAGTCACTGGCGACAAAGGGGCAGCCTATCTGGAGCACCAGGAAGTCATGAGGTCTCTGGCTTCTTCCCATAGTATGTATGAACCCTGTGAAAGGATGAGGCTGATAGCAATCAAAATGTGTTTTCAAAGAGAATAGGAGGTATAATTCCTACTAAATTTACACAATTTCTTCCATAAATTTTTCCATTATAATCGTATACCACAACTTGTTTATCTTTTCCTCAATTAGTGGACTTCTTTTCAATTCCCACTTCTTTACCACAACAAAAAGAGGTGCTGTAAATATTTAGAAATATAGGTTGGAACAAGAGGGGGTAGGGATCTTAACAGACCCTAAAAAAAAAAAGAAGGGAAAAAAAGGGAGGGGTCAGAAAGGGAAGCATATTAAGGGAGGGGATTAGGGTGATTGATTAAAAGTAAACCACTGTTTTAAAAGGATATAGCAACAGAAGAAAGGATAGAACTAGGAGAGGATACACAAATGCTGGGGAATACACAAGTGAGAATCATAACTTTGAATGTGAATGGGATGAACTCACCCATAAAACAAAAACAAATAGGAGAGTGGATTAGAATCCAAAATCCTACCATATGTTGTCTACAAGAAACACACCTGAGGCAGGGAGATACTCACAAGGTTAGAATTAAAGGTTGGAGCAAAACCTATTGGGCCTCAACTGATAGAATGATGGCAGGAGTTGTAATCATGCCAAATGACAAAGCCAAATTAAAAATAGATCTGATTAAAAGGGATAGGGAAGGTAAATAATTGGAAAAAATGGCAGAAGCTATGCATCATACACCAAGATAATTAAACTGGGTACTTGATCTAGAAATAAAGGATGATGTCATAAACAAATTAGGGGAACACAGAAATGTTTATTTGTCAGATGACAGAGAATATAAGGAAAAGTGAAATGCAATTTTGATAGCATTAAATTTAAGTGTTTGTATAATGAAAATCAAAGAAATAACATTTTAAGGGGGAAAATTTTTATAGCAAGTGTCTCTCACAATAGCCTCCTGTGTCAAATATATAGAGAACTGTGTCCAATTTATAAGAATGCAAGGAATTTCCCATTTGAAAAATGGTCAATGGACATGAAGAGGCAGTTCTCAAAGGAAATAATTACAAGCATGTATAGTCATATAAAAACACCTCCAAATCACTGCTGATTAGAAAAATGCAAATGAAAACAACTCTGAGGTACCAATTCTTACCTATCAGCTCAGCTAAAATGACCAAAAAGTAAAATGATAAATATTGGAGGGGATGTGGGAAAATTGGGATTAGAATATACTGTTGGCAGAACTGTGAACTGAGAGCCCCTTTATGGAGAGCAATATAGAACCATGCCTGAAGGGTCATAAAACTCTGGATACACATTGGTCTAGCAATACCGCTATTGGAGTCTATATCCCAAAGACATCAGAGATGGAGGGAAGGATCAACTTGCACAAAAATGTTTTAGTAGCTCTCTTTGTAATGGCAAAGACTTGAAAACTCAGTGATTGTCCTCAATTGAGGTATTGAGGAACAAGACGTAGAATATAGTTATAATTGAATGCCATTGTGCCATATAAAATGAGGAACAGGACAAATTGAGATAAATCTGGAAAAAAACAACATGTAAACTGATGCAAAGTGAAGTGAGCAGAGCCAGGAGAAAGATATGCATAGTAACAGAGATACCTGATGTTCAACTGCGGACTACAACATGAATCTCAAGTCAAGGTCCCTAAATATCCCCAAGGGATTCATAATAAAAAATGCTATGACAAAGAAGGAACTGTTGGAATTTGCTTGCAGATCCAAGCATGTCATCTTTGACTTTATTTCCTTCATCAGTTCTTTTCTTTTGTATTTTTGATATGTATCTTCTGACATGCAATGGGAAATATGGAAATATGTACTGCATGAAAGCACAGGTATAACCTATAACAGACCACTTTCTGGCTCAAGGAGCGGAAAGAGAAGAGAAGGGACAGAATCTGAATCATAAAATGTCAGAAAAATTGTAAAAAGTTGTTTCTACATGCAATTGAGAAAACGTGTGTTTGTATAAGATTAAGATGGAATTGGTTTGTTCACTGTTAGATGAAGATACTAAAGGAAGGAATGGGAGGTGACAGAAGGAATTAGGACTAAAAGCATGAACGAGTGCATTGGCTATACTGATGGATCAAAGAATCCTAGATGGAGAGTCAGGGTGGAATTCTGAGATCACGTAGTCCAATTATTTCCTTTTAGAGTTGAGTCTGATTTGAGAATAAATAGTGAAGTAATCTGGTAAGGTCACATAAGTTATGAGCATTAAAGGCAAGACTTAATCTTAGTTTGTGGGATTCCAAAGTCAGAACTCCTTCCCTTTATCATGCTTCCTTGGAAGTAATGAATCTTGGGAAGATGATATATGTAATGACAGCCATATACTTGCACACCAGAACTTCCTAGCAACATAGTCATGTTTATTGTTTCCCACATTTAAAAGAGAGGTGACACAATGCAAAATAATATCTTCCTTGAGGATATTTGAAGAAAAAAGTACAAAATAACACAGATTTGTGTTGGGAGAGAGTATTTAATCTTTCTCAGCACTCTAACACTGGGATTGGGAGGTATGAATTAGAGGGTGAATACACACATAGGCATGAGGGAAGGGTTACAAATGAATTTCCATAATGCTGACCTTGTTGAATGGCACATCAGGTACTCTATTAGGCTACATGGTCTCTGGAAACCAAGACTCAATTTAATCCATAGACTGGAGTTTTTCTTTCCCTTAAAAGGATCCCAGTCAAAAAACATGAGAGTATCATGTCCAGAGGAGGACATCAGTTGGCTAAATTACCAAATCAAATTTGTCTTATGCTTTGTGAGGAAGAAAGCATAGTTGGTAATATGGTGGAACACTGGTGAAACCAACATGATTGTTCTTCATGCTAATTTCATTTGGATCTCCAACTGGTTTGAGTGTAAAGTTCTGCAGAATGGTGGTCAAGAACAAAAACAACTCCATCCTTGCTAGGCCCTCTCCAAGACAAGCCCGTTTTCCTGAAAAGAAATAATATTGTGCTTAGAAATCTTCGTGGAATATCCAGTGTTAATGAAATTAAAACAGATTTATTGGACCAAAATAGTGGTGGGGAAAGGAGTAAAAGAGAAATACATAGATGAGCAGAAATGAATTCCTTCTTTACATCATGCTTCCCGTGAGCCTTTGAGCAGAAGATCTTACAATGGAACCATAGTTCCATTAAAATGGGAGGACAGGTGAATCAGGTAAGTATTTCCGATGATCTTTTGGGGGGATCTGAGAAGTCATGATGTAGGAATACTAATAAGGAATGTGTCATGTGCTGCACTGGGTTAGTGCAGCATCAGAAAAACTTCCATGAGGAGGCTTTGCCAGAGGAAGGTGGGAAAGGGGAAAGGAATCTCCCTTTAGAGTGGAGACAGAGGTCAGGAGGGCTTCTTTTTTACCAGCAGAAAAGGGCATGAAGCAGTCACTTTTCTTGAAACTTCCATTTTTATCCAGGAAATGCTGAGGGTCAAATTTGTCAGGGTTGGAGAACTCTTTACTGTCACGCAAGACTGGCGAAAGCAATGGGAAGACGTTTGTGCCCTAGAGGGAAGACATTCCAGGGGAGAGTCAGTCAACAACATTATACTAATTGTAAGAATCCTCAGTGGCACCCTATTGTCTCTAGTACAAAATACACACTCCCTTGTGTGTCATATATATTGACATGCCTAGCCCTTAAGAGTCTGGTTAAATTCTAGTTTAGTTTGCCTGATTGAAGTCTCCATTATTGGATCCCATCAATCAACTAGCCAAGTGTTGTTCCCCATTCATGACTTTCCCTCTAGAGTCTCCATGCCTAGAAAGCACTCCTTACTCAAATTAGTTTTTTAGCATCTTGAGCTTCCTTCCTCTTCTTGACTAAGTTTCCAAGCTCTTTCAGCTCTCTCTCCATTCAATTCCTTGGTCTATCCTTCATGTCTACTCCTGTTGCCTGGGTGACTCTGGGCAGAATATAAGACTTATAAGTGCCACAAGCAATGCTCAAAGCCTCCAAGTACAGACCAATATCCTGAAGTAGTTTCCTCAACTGAAAAGCACTCTGATAATCATTTCACAGCCCAAGTCTGAAGGAAAGAAACAATTCTTTTGGGTAGACTTTTCTAGATGTAATTGTGCTCCCTCCAGAAGAATCCAAAGCCTTTGGTGGTCATACATCCTCCTCTTTCTTCTTGCCTTGTGTGAACACCACTTGGCCCATCAATTTTCATCTAGGAGATTCTTAATGATTTGAATTGAACAATAGACTACATGTTATATACTCAATGTGAATCCCTAGGTTGGACGCTCCCTTCCTTTCTTTGGGGGAGAGCAGCTCTTCTGAGACTTTAATTCAGTTAAAAAGAATTCAATCAACTTCTATTAAGTGCCTCTAAAAAGAAGTATTTCAGAATCTAAACCCTCAGTACCACAGTTTTAGTTAAATGACCTTGGGCAAGTCATTTGACCTGAAATTCAGTGTCTCCATCTGCACAATGGGTCAGATAATAGTATTTAGAGGATCCAAACCAGGAAGAGGAAATTATATAAACAAAAAAATTGCTTCTGTAATCTCACTCTATTATTTTTTCTGTACATTTTCTTTCCAAGTGGTGCTGTGATGAATGAGAAGTGGGGAAAAAAAGATAAGTGTACATTTTCTTCTCATTCTTTATTCATCCATCACACCCAAGTTAGCCATATATAACAAAAGACTGCTTTAAGGGAAACTTCCAGTGAGATCTAAAATGAGATCACTGGACCAAGTGATAGCTAAGATCCCTTCCCAAACCAGATGACAGCTGACCTTGGGGATGGTATATTGTTGCAATTGGATGTCCTGGTTCACTGCATGGGGCAGGTTGAGAGGTATGAGGTCAATGAATCTTTGCACTTCATGCACGACAGCATCCATATAGGGCATATCTTGCCTGTCCTTTATGGAAGGAATTCGGTTGTGTCCAATCACACGATTAATTTCTTCATGAATTTTTGCTGCAGGAACAAAGATAGGGATGGCCACTTAGGTTCCTCATCTTTTGGGAATACCCAACAGAATGTATACGTAGTATCTGTCTGATGATACACCCTAAGACTGTTTTCAGGTTGGTTCATTGTCCTCCTTCTACTCAGTCAAGGATGTAAAGATTTTTGCAGAAGAAATAGTTTAATTTTCCCAAGACAGTGAATGAGTCAGTAAGACTTGTGTTTACTTTTCTTTTATAAAGACTATGTAAAATTTAATCAAATCATTTAGTCTGTTTTAGCCTCAGTTTCCTCATCTGAAAAATGAGGAACATTAGACACTAGGTAAGGTCCCGTATACTTCTAAATCTATTATATGATTTGTAAAATGGAGGGAATAACTGACCCCCGACCCCCACCAACCTTAAATGAAATGACATATGCCCAGTGAATGACTGTCCTTACATTCTTTATATTGATGGCCACTCACTACCAGAGAGACTAGATGGTTTCATTTGAATGTGAAAGTGCTGCTGAAATCTGTATTTGGATTTATATTATTTATCAGGTAAGTTTCTCATCTCCCCTCTCTATATCCCAATTGGCTGAGGCAAAGACTTCAGCATTAGAAATGACCCATTTTCATTGAGAACCATCCATATCTGAATGAGAGTCCTATTCCCCATGTACTTAAAGAAGGTACTGAAGGATGACAAAGATCATCCAGCCTTTGCTTGAAAACCTCCAGTAAGGGAGAACCAATATCTCAGGGCAAAAGCATTAGCTTTGGGACAGCTCTAATAGTCAGCAAGTCTTTCCTTACATGAAGCTTTGCTCTGTCAATTTGCAACTTCTATCCATCAATCTAGTTTACCTGTCTATCATGTTCTGCCTCCTGGTAGCCATCAGAACCAGCCTTGCTATTAGATAAGCCCTTGGAGGTGAGAGTGTTTCACTTGGATTTTTGTACTCCGGGTGTATAGCTGAGGGTACATAGTAGGAGCTTTGCATGTTCATTAAACTGAATTGAATTCCACATGCAAGACCTTCACAGACTTGAATAACTATCAGGTCTTGCCCAAGTCTTCTGCTATTGATCTGTTTGGAAGTCATATCAGTTTATAACCATGTTGGTGAACCTATAGCAAGCATGCCAGAGGGAGTGGCTCCTCTCTTCCTTGCCACCATACTTGAGGACATTCCTCACTCCCCCTGCCCCTCAGCTCAGAAGTCTAATGGGAGGGCTTCCTCCCTCCCCTGTCTGGGGTAAGAGAGAAGTTCCATGTTGCTGGAGGGTGCAATTTGGGCACTCGGTCTCTAAAAGGTTCACTATAACTGATCTAGAAGTTAGGAATGTGGAGACAATGCCCAAGCAATGTATGTGGCTGGCACAGCAAGTGTGCTCTGCAAGCATGGCAATTCTTTCACTTTACCTTGGACCTCAGGATGTTTAAGAATGAGGAGGAGGCCGTATCTTAGAGTGCTGCTAGTTGTCTCTGTTCCTGCAGCAAATAAGTCTAATGCAGTCATTATAAGATTCTCCACATCAAATTCCGACTGGGGATTATTTTTCTCCTAAAGCAAGCAGAGGCATAAAATAAATGAAGCCATGAATAGCAGGAGCAGTCATAAGTAATAAAAAAAATACATAAAGTTTGTCCTAGGAGCCATATTCTTCCTTCCCTACCTCAATAAACTAGACTAATAGGTTCAAATCTGGCCTCAGACACTTCCCAGCTGTGTGACCTGTGACAGTCACTTGACCCCCATTGCCTATCCCTTACCAGTCTTCTGCCTTGGAACCAACACACTGTATTGATTCCAAAATGGAAGGTAAGGATTTAAAAAAAAAAAGAAAAGAAACTAGAGACTTCCCAATGTACTCAAGCTTCCATTGCCGAACCACAGGCTTAGCCATCCCAGGCAGTCTTCTCTCCCTCAAGGAACATGCCATAATAGATCCAGGACTGGATTTGGAATCAAGAAGACTTAGATTTAAATTTAGCCTTAGTCAAAGGGTGCTCATGCATCCCTGTTTTCTCATATATAACGAGAGAATTGGATCCTTTCTAGATTTCCATTTATTATATCTATGGGATGGATACAATATCTATGGTATGGAAGGAACCTGATCAAGTAACTTGCATAAAATCTTAACGTTCTGGTGTGACACTATGAAATCACTCCTCATGTTTTACATTTTTACCTTAAAAGAGGACAGTATCTAAGTAAAAACAGAGACACACACTCAAGAAGGAATTTCAGGTGCTCAGAATGGAGTATTGAGAGGAATGTTTTAGGCAGGAGAAAACAAAATTTCAAATTTTGTAGCGGAAATTACATTCAGTGAGCCCACCTGTGACTGATCAGAAATCCCCTTTCCAAAACCTCCCATATGAAATCATCTAGCTTCATTGTGAAGACTTCCCCAGATGGAAAACACTGCTTAATGAAGAATTCTTATTTCAGTCTTGGACATTTTCCCCTCATGTGGAAACGAAATGTGTCTTTAAACACTCTTATGAGTTCTGTCTTCTGGGAATGGCAGAGCAAAGTTATTCTATCCTTTTCTGTGCATCCAGCCTCTAAAATTAGGACAGTTGAGATATCTTTCAACTCACAAATTCTGTGAAATTCTGTGAAATATGAAAGCTAATAGACTAGGACTAGGAAGAACCAATTGTAGAAATCACCTGACAAAACCCACTTTCCAGCAAGAGAAATTAAAACCTAGAAAGGATGTGATTTTTTCAATGTCATACAAGAGGAAATTGAAAGTGGTGGTTGGTGAAATAGCCCAAATGATAGACCTCATCCCATGTCACTTGGAATTGTTCAGAAATCTCCATTTTTATAGAATGGAAATGAAGCTACCTGTGGTTAAAAAAGCTGAGTGATAAGAGTTAAGTAGAAGCTCATCTACTCAAATCAACTGTCAATAAAACTCATAGAGAGAAATTGAGTAAATAATCTAGACCAGGATACTGTACAATGAATATAGACTCTCTCATTAAGAATAGCCATTCTAATGTCTGTAATAAATGAAAAACAAAACAAAACAAAACAAAGCATTAAGATTGTAGGACTCCCAGATATAAAAATAGAATGTCCAAGTCAGCTGTTCAATGATAGAGTTCTGGACTTAGAGTCAGGAAGACATGCATTTACATCTAGATTCAAATATTTTATTGCTCTGGGATCTTGTGCAAATCACTTCACTTCTGTCTGTCTCAATTTTCTCAATGGTAAAATGGAGATAATAAAGCACCTATTTTCTAAGGTTGTTGAAAAGTACAAGTGAGATAATATTTGTAAAGTACTTTGAAAACTTTGAAGCATGATATAAAAAGCTAGCTATTATTATTAAAGTATTTCACAAAGAAAAATAAAAGTATTAATAAAAGAAATAAGGATGAAAATGGACAGATGTTATAGGTCTCAAAAATGAAGAGTAAATATGCAATTAAAACACATATTGAATTATGTATTTAAAGTGGTAGATGTTCTTTTAAGATGAAACTAATAGATTAAGTATTAGAAAATAGTGGAATTTTGCCTCAAATTGTAGTGATAGCCATATTGGAAGGACACACGAGTTCTCTACAAGCCAAAGTGATCTTGAAGATAGGACATAAAGTACCAATTTGAGGAGTTTATGCAAGTTAGAAATATAGAGTTAATTTTAATACTTGCATACAATACCTTAATAAATAAAAGAAAAATGTATGTTTTAAAAACCATGGAAAAATACAAACTCATGAAATTCACAGGCCCTCAACTAGAAAGAAGTATCAAGTTAATCACATCATGAATTGTTCTGGTCCAACATCAGACTTTCAATACTTGGCAAATATTTTGGGAAATGAAAGCAAAGCCCCTGCCCTATCAAGCACAAGAATTCAAATAGGTCAGGATTTGAACTCTATGAGAAATCTTACAAATGGTAGGAGCTAAGCATGGAAGAGTATTAGAACTGCTAAGAGATAGAAGTGAGGAAAGGGTACATTCAAGATCAAGGGATTAAACTGTGTAAAGGCAAAGAGGCAAAAGATGGAATGCTGTGTCCAGGAAACAAGAAGTAGGCTATTTGGTCAGAGCATAGATGGAGGGAGGAATTGTGTAACCAACCCAGAAAAAAAAGCTGAAGCCAGATTGTAAAGGACCTTAAAGCCCAAACAGATGAATGTTTGTTTGTTTTATAAGCAGTGTGAAGCCCTCAAGCTTCCTGATCATGGGAGTGGTCTTGGGAGTTTGCATATTAAGCATGCTAATTTTGCATATTTGTAATGAATGGATTGAGAGTCTTGATGCTTAGAGAGATGTTAAGAGAGAATTTTCATTGTCCAGGAGAGAGATGATGATGACCAGAGCAAGGGTGACTGTGGTGTTCATTGAGAGAAGAAGGAAGTAAGGATTACTGTACTGATGGAATTGAGGAAAAAAGTTTTTTGCTCTCTCTTCCCCATAAACACCATTTGGATGGTAGAGGTACAATTATTCTCATTGTGCCAATCAATTACTAATCATTTTTGGTCAATTCAACAAATACTAAATGAAGTACCTTATCGGTGTAGGATAATATATTAGATGTTCAGAGAGATACAAATTTCCAAAAAAAGATACAATTCCTACCCATGCGGAGTTTATATTCTAGCAGAATGGGGCAACCAGAGATACATCATTCTCAAGTAAATGATACATGACTAGTGTATCAGGAGGATGCATCTAATATCCTATGGGAGATCCCAAAGAATAAAATCATTGATCATTGTTTGTGGCTGTTATTTGTGTGTGTGTGTGTGTGTGTGTGTAAATATAGTACATTTTATTCTCATACTCTTTTCTTCTTATTCTGACTTTGTGTGAAAAGTGTTTTTTTTTTTTACTGGTGTTCATATTGTTGCTGGGTATGTTTTGGTAAATATGTCCATAGACATTTTATATTTTTCTATCATTATTTTCAACTGAATTCCTTTTTTGTTCTCACTGTTGGTTTCTTTGGTAGTAAATGGTAATGCTGATGATTCATGTGGATTATTTTGTATTCTGCAACTTTGTTAAAGTTGTTCATTGTTTCTTTTAGTTTTTTGGTTGATTCTCATATCATCATCTCATCTGTAAAGAATGATAGTTTCATTTCCTCATTGTCTAATTTCTTTTTCTGCCCTTATTGCTATAGCTATCATTTCTTTACAATATTAAATTGTAGTGGTAATAATAGACATCTTTGATTCACCACTGATCTGATTGGGAAAGGTTCTCCTTTCCTCCCCATTACATATAACTCTTACTGGTGGTTTTAGATAGATGCCATTTATCATTTTAAGGAAATGTTTCAGTACTCCTAAATTTTTTTCCTTCTGAGAAAAGTTTTTTCCATTGGGTTAGACTGTAAAGGAAAAAAGGAAGGAAACATCTACATTGCACTAAGCCCTGAGATAAAGACCTTCCAAATATTAACTCATTTAATCTGTACCATGACCCTAGGAGGTGGCTGCTTTACAGTTGTTGAAGTGGAGGCAGACAGCATTTAAGTGACTTGCTTTGGGTTATCCCACTATAAAGTAACTGATTCCAGAATCGCATGCAAATCTTTCAGACCTTAGTCTCAACAGTCTACCAACCCCATCACCTTTGTGATAGAGGCTGGCACTAAAGAAAAAGTGCCAGACTGAAGAGTATGTGAAATTGATCTCCTCAATGGGGGAGGGGCCCAAGCATGAATTTCCTGAGAAGTCTGGTGAGGAGAGCTGTGAGGGTCTCTCCTTCTTGAGACGTCGAAGAAAGAAGGTTGAAAAAGACTCTCTCCTGAGGGTTACCCATTTTTCCTGCTGGTGACTGGAAATCTTTCCCCCCAACACTTCCGAATCAAAGGGACTTTCTGAAGAGGAACCTGAGCAGACTTTGCCTCAGCTCCTGTTGCCCAGGGGTGAGTCAACCTGACTTTCTCTCAGGGGACTCAGGCTGCCAAGGCCTGAGTTCCCCACACATTCGAGGAGGGAGCAGAAAGGGTTTAGATAGAGACAGGGACCCCCTTTTCCCCACTACCCTTTCCCCATTCTTCCCTGCCTGTTATTCCTTTTGTATTACCTGATTCAGTTGACATTAAAAGTTATCTGTTCCCCAAGCGGAGTGTGAGTGAATGGATCAAGGGGAGACCTTTGGGTCTTGAGTAGTGGAGGGGGGACAAGATGGACAAGAGCAAATTGAGGAGAGCAGCTTTAGCTAAGGAGGGAAGGCAGAATGGGGAAAATCTTCAAATCCCCTCTCCTCTCTCTGAGCCAACCTATTACAGCCGCTATCTCCCCTGGAACCCCGTTTTGTGGAAGGAGGGTTCTCTTCTTTTTCCTCTCTCTCTATACACCAGGGTTCAAGCCTCCTTTGGGGGTACATCCCTTCCCTTCTTACTCTTATTTTTTTTAAACACCTTGAAGCCTCTTACAGTCTGAATGGAACTACATAGGACTGGAAGAAAGTCACAGAATAATTTGCAAGTTGAACTAATGTCCATTTTTGCAAATTTGTTCATTTTAATTATCAGGGGCATAGAAATGGTATTATAAGGGCTTTATTTGTTTTCCAAATTGGTTTGTGGATTTCTGGAAGTCTTGAATATCTTTTATATTTCTATGGTGCAAAATAAAGTTGCTTTCTAGAATTAATTAATTTTGAGTGCTTTCATGTTAAGTTGTTGCAGCTAGCATTTATAAAAATAGATATAATTTATATTTATACTTAAAGTTAAGAAAATGCCTTACACATTTATCATTTTCTCCTTACCAGAATTCTGGGACATAAATATAATTACCCCCATTTTACATATGAGGAAATTGAGGCAGAGGGGGATGATAGGTCTTGCCCAGTATTACGCAGCTAGGAAGTATCTGAAGTTGACTTTCAACCAAATCTTCCTAACTTCAAGTTCTGCTCTGCATCATGTTTCTATATTTTGCTTTGCATGTTATCTATCACTCCCATTAGATTTTAAGCTCCTTGACATGGGACTAGCCTTTCATCTCTTTTTTGTATCTCAAGCACTAAGTAAAAGCACTTGGGCCATGGTAGGACCTTGGTAAATGTTATTAATCGATTCTGATGCTCATTTTCAAATACCGCATTCTCCTGCAAAGAGGAAAGTCTAGATCAGCAGCTGATCACTGAGCCACAGAATTCTTCTGAATTCATTTCTAATACAGTGTTCAGTTAAGGAGCAGCGGGAGGGCAAACATGGCTCAGTTTTTAGAGAGATGTTGGCATCCTTGGGGGATAGGGATGTCTTGAGGTTTCCTCTGGTGTCCCTTCTTGTGGTTTGAAGAGAGAGGGCTGAAAAACCTTTGGAATATCAGCCTGGCTTCACTGGCAACATGCTTCCCCCATGTATCCTACCTGCTGCATTTTGGAGAGGTAGCAGTCAATGTAGTCTTGAGGGTTGTTAGGGTCCAGTATCTCTTGATGCTCCTTCACTCTTTCCAAAATGAAGCGTTTTAGTTCCTCCACATTTTTAAAAAGTTGTTTATGCTTTCCAGGGAGATGCACTCTGAATGCTGGTAAAAAGTTGTAGAGCTAACTCCCCCAGAAAAAGAAAACACAAAGACACGTGAGTTAGTGTCACGGAGAGACAATTCGTAATCTCAACTTTATGAACTATTCTGTTCTATTCAAAGTCATTGCATTTTTTAATATTCATTTAAATTTTTCATTAATAAAAATATTTTCTTTCATCTTGACTGGGACTCTCATACTGGGACTCCTACTTGACTCTCATCTCATACTGGGAAAAAAGAAAAACAAAAGCATGAAATAAATCTGTATAGTCAAGCGAAACAAAATACTACCTTGGCAATAGCCAGAAATGTTTGTATTACATATCTTGAGCCCATTTCTTCTCTGCCAGGAAATGGACATCAGAATTTGTTATGTTACCTCAGGAGTTCTTTAGCCTTCCATGGTGTTTATCTTTCTGGTGTCTTTATTATTATACAAATTATTTCTGCTCACTGTACTTGGCATCTATTTATAAAATCTTGTACATCTGAAAATGTCCTTCTCATCATTTCTCACATTATAGTAGAAATTCTATAAACTTTATGTGCCATAGTTTGTTCAACTATAACCCAGCTAATTAGTATTCCATAATTTTTAGTGCTCTGAAGTCACAAAAAGTTGCTTTCCACTTTTCCAGATATAACTTTCAACTTCTGTTTATAAAAATTTTGGAGCATAGAAGAAATAGTTGTATTGTTTGTTCATAGCATATACATAGGGGCAGGTGGATGACTCATTGGATTGAGAGTCAGACCCAGACATTGGAGGTCCTGGGTTCAAATGTGGTCTCAGATACTTCCCAGTTATGTGACCCTGGGCAAGTCACTAAACCCGTATTGCCTAGCCCTTACCGCTCTTCTGCCTTGGAACCAATACACAGAATTGATTCCAAGACAGAAGGTGAGGGTTTAAAAAAAAGCACATACATAATTTACTAAATTGGAGAGAGAGATCCAAATTGTTTTCTAGGGTGCCTAGTTGAATTTACAGATACACTACCATTTTAGATACCAGTATCTCAATGTGTTAGTTTTCCCAAAGTTCCTCCAACCTGTAATATTTTGAAAAATATGGAAGGAAAAATCAGGACTTATCCACATTTTAAAGAAAGTCATTGGGCAACAATTTCTATGACAACTCCTATAGTGCCAGAAAATTGGTGGAATGTTTTTTAAGGCATCCATTCAGGGAAGACAATAATGATCATGAAAGATGGATATTTTCCTAAAGTGAATAGCAGACAAAACATCTAATAATAATTAGAGAAAGGAAGCTTCAGGACTATACACAACAGTCTTGGGTAATTTAAAAGCCATTGGCTTCATTGAAATTCAGGGAACAAGAATTCTATTCCTCTGACCAAAATGAGCTTGTAGCAGAGAGAAACCTGGCTAGAAGGCAATGCTTCTTTCTCCTCCAGACATGAGACATCGGGAGAACATGGTGCTGACATGTTCTAAAGGGGTGGCAATTAGGTTAAGTTGAAGGTAATTAATTAGAAACTTCTGGGAAAAATCACTGAGAATCAAGGAAGGTCAACTGGAAGTGAGAGAAAGAGAAAGGTTCTTTAAAGCAGCAAGTGTAAAAAAACCCCGTTTCTCCAACTAGTTTTTTCTAATTTAATTTTCTTTTGTTTTTCAATGAACAAACACTGTCTCTCTTTGCTTCTTGAATTGAGAGTTTTAAAACTCTTGTAACAAAATGGAATATTCCAGCAAAAAAGTCCCATGTTGCTTATTTCCATAAATAGCAGTATATGTCAAATATACTTACCAGATCAAATTGCTTACCATCTCTAGGTGGAGGGAGGTGTAAATCTTGAAATCTCTCAGACTTGTGAATGTTAAAAATTTCCCCATCAGGGAATTCTTAATTGGAACAAATTCCCTACTGAGAAACATTTCCCATTTTGATGTGAGAACTCGCCAGGATCAGAAATGGGAGGACCTCTACTCTACCCGTACTTAAGACTGCTTTAGGGGAGAAAACTCCTTGCTAAACAATGAAAGTACTTGGATCCATGCTTATGGTGGGGCAAGGAGTTCTTTGAGCCAGGCCTGTTTTTGAATTGATACAATGGGATGCTGGGTACGTAAAAGGGTCGGGTAAGTTTTCTCTTGATGAGATTACTTGACTCAGCTGTGTTTTCTCTAGTTCAGACTTACTGAGGATCTTGGTCGACTTAGCAGGAATTTAGATGGGCAGTCCTTTGGAAAGCGTCTACAGTGATTGGTAGATGTAGAGACTTAGGGGAGGTGACATTGGAGAAAAAGCAGAATCTCTTGAGATATATATCCTTTTGAAGAAATCCTTTTGGAGAATCTCTGATGAGGACCACTTGGGAAGAATCTCTTGAGAGAGGCTCTGGAGAAGGGAAGCTCTTGGAGGATAATCTCTAAGGAGGTCTCCCTGGAGCTCCTCTGAGGGGACTCTGTCCCTCTGGAGGCTCTGGAGAGAGGCCCTTTGGAACGGTCTCTGGCTGGAAGGCTCTCTGGTGAAGTCAGCTGAGATGGAGCTGGCCTAGTGTCACTAGAATCCTTGTTTAGTCAGACCTTGTGGTGAGTGTTAAAAAACTGACTGATTTCTCTTTTAAGACTCAGGTCTAGGCCATATTGGCTTGAGGCCCTTCATACTTATTCCTTTCTTATTCTCTCTCTCTTTTCTTTGATTACTCATTGTATTGTTAATTAAAATCTCTATAAAACCCAATTGACCTGGGTATTTGAATAATTGGGAATATTTCCCTGGCGAACACCTTATATTTGATTTAAAAACCAAGACACTGTAGTGAAACATATTTCTGCTGTCAAATTTACTCACCCTCTCTTATATCTATCACAATTTATATCTTCCACCATTTTACCTCACTACAGCTTAAGACCTCAACCATTTAAAATCTCACAGAGGCAAAGGGGGAAGGAGATAATTTGGATCCGATAATTTCAGAAGACTTATATGGAAAATTGTTATTGTATGTAATTGGTAAAATAAAATATCTTTATAACAGATGGACATGCAAGGCTTACAGGAGAGTCTAAAGTAAGTATTTTGTGTGTGTTTGAGGAGAGAATGTTCTAAAATCATACCAGATAATGAGCTTTCTCAATATGCTAATTAATTATTATTTTTCAAATATTATTTCTCTTTATATTTCAATTATTCTCATTGTGCTAATCAATTACTAATCAACTCAAGAAATACTAAATAAGTACCTTATCAATGGAGGATCATATATTAGATGTTCAGAGAGATACAAATTTCCTGAAAGATACAATTCCTACCCATGTGGATTTTATATTGTAGAAGAAGAATGGGGCAAACAGAGATTCATAATTCTCAAGTAAATTAAACATGACTAGTGTATCAGGAGGAAGCATATAATAATCTATGGGATATCCAAAGAATAAAAACATTGTTAATCACAGGGAACAAGGGAGGCTTCATGAAGTAGGTGGCATTAGAGTGGGATTTTAAAGGGTGGGCAGAAATTCAACAGCTGAAGAGGGAACCTGATGGACATTCAAGGAATATTGGACAGGAGAAACAAATCTCCTAAATGAAAGAAACACAGGACTAGACTGTAGGACTGTGAATGATCCAGCATGGCTCTGTCATAAAGTATATTGAGTATGTGAATTAAACAGATAAGAATCAAGAGTTAATGTGGTGCCATAATTGGAGAGTCAAGAATGATAGATAAATTGGAAACTCTTTGCTCCATCTTGAGAAAGCCTACATTATGCCCCTCTGAAGGCAAAGTACTTAATTTCTCCAGGTGGCATTGATAGTAATTAGATGAAATTGAGGGAGTGTTGAGTGGAGAACAGGATCCTCTCTGACCAATTCAAAACTCAATAGGGAAACTAAGGCCATCATTTCATGAATTGACCACCATATACTCTCCTTACCAACAAGTGAAAACTTGGGCTGACCATGGTGTGAAATTCACGAAATTGGCAAAAAAACTTAAAGTGTTCCAAGATTCCTATTTCTTTTTTAAGACTAGTTCACAGCTCTGCTCTGAAGATGAGTTTATCTTTTCTTCAGATAATGATTAAGTGAAAAGATCATTGGATTTGAAGTCAGAACAGATGGATCAGCATGAATGCCCTGTTACCTACTTGGTAAACTCCAGCAAATCATGCCAGCTGTCTTTATCTTAGTTTCCTCCTCTAAGCAATAATAATAGTAGTAGTTGCATTCATAATAGCTAGTATTTATATAACATTATATGAGTGTGTGATATACTGATCCTGTTGCTGAAATTCATCAAACAGTCACAAAATAAGAAGACCCCTCTGACCTTACCTGTATCCATGGTTTGGTAAACAGTTGAAAGTTTTCATTTAATAAGCCTATCAAATATAGAAATTTCTCATCTTTGTAGTTGAATCGATCACGGAAAAGTATAGAGCAGATCACATTGCATGGAGCACAGCCAAGGATGAAGGTGGGATCATTAGGCTGACCTAATGTTGAAAAAAATTACCAAAAGTAGAAAAAAACAGCCTTATCAGCAATGTTTCTTATCAAGTAGAAATTGGTGTCTCTTCTGTTCATACCTGGATTTGGTGTTTAATTCCTCTTGGATTATTTTCCTGGATAGTTTCTTTTATGCATTAGAGGGAGGCTAGATAGATAAGTTGTAATATCTGAATAAGAAAAGCAAGAAGGGAGTTCTATAGCTAAACAGAATGGTTGACTAGTCAATGGACCAAGGCAGAGACTTTTGAAGGATGTCAGAACAACCTCCCTCTGGAGGCCAGGAGTAAACTCTTGCCCAAGTCAGCATAACCTTTCCAGCAGCTAAGCAGACACTCCCTGTATTGTAAACCCCTCAGCTAGCTGCAACTGCCAAATCACGATATCCTATTGTTCAACATTTCATGCTAGCCCGCTATACTATAAAAGGTGTTCCCCCATCCAAGCCAGTGTGCCCCCTTCTTTGGGGCAGCCCTAGCGGGTGCTAGAAATAAATGATGATCGTTTGCTTACTTGCATTATCTCTGTATATGTTCCTGGGGGATTTTCTAGGACCTAACACTTTGAATGACCCCCAAAGCATGTAGTACATAGGACTAGAATGTGTGAGTAGTGAGACCCCACAGACTCAGAAGACAAGAACTGAAAGCCAACCTTTTGTCTTCCTGAGTTCCTCCACCAGGCATTGGGCTTCCTCCTGAACTCTCTCTTCAATGGTTCTCTTCCCCATCCCAAAGTTCCTTAATGTCATCAAAGAAAATCTCCGGATTTGTTTCCACCTTTCTCCACGACTGAAAACAACTCCTAGACAATGGAGAAGATGTGGGTCATTCTAACAATCAAGGCAAAAGGTGGACACTGTGCATGGTAGCTAAGGAGTTTCTAGTTTAACACATTTCAGACAAAATTCAGTGCAACATGGTAGGTATCAGATCTCTACCACTTGAAGACCTTGTGCTATGTTCTGGAATAGAATGTTAAAAATAGAAGTCATTAACTGCTCTATGGATTTATACTTGATATGATATATTCTACCATACCTTTTTTTGTTTTTCACTGACTTGAATAAACTAAGCTTACCTTGTCCTTTGACTGTATCTTCAAATATCGGTACATTTCCCCTCTCCATAAAAATATCTCCTTTATCAATTAGAGCTTCCTTCACAATGTTATATCCATGTAGCACCACAACACGCTGCGTTCCAAAATAAAGAGTATATATGGAGCCGTATTTTTTAGCCAGCTATGAAAAGAATGCCAAGAAATAGAGGTTAGTGTGAAACGTTCAAAAAGCTGAAATCTATCCCCACAACTGTATTACATCATGCCATATGTCTGTGTATATGTGAGTAGCTATGTACACATAAGTCAAATGTTAATAAATTCACTGAATATAAAATAATTAGCTATGAGATAAGGTAGTAGTATTTTTATTCCTTTTCGTTTTGCTCCTTTGAAATCCCTATCATTGCATTTTTCTAATGTAGAGTTGTGTGTTCCATTGGCAACTATTAAAGAACTAGAGATGTTGGGTATATGATCTATGGGAAATTTATAGGAGGACATGGGGGGGAAAAACCACTTGGGATATAGATTTGATTATGATCTCCTTTCAAAAGTCCACTCTTGTTGCCTCTCCTCTAATTTCTTAAATTTTTGCAATGGTTCTATCATCAATATTCAACACAAACTGATCTCTCCAAATTTACTAATGATCTTTAAATTTCCAAACTGGATGGCCATTTCCCAATCCACATTCTCCTAGACCTTTTCACTGTTGACTGCCCTCTTCTATCTGGGTTTCTCTAATCCTTTGCTTTCATTCTCTGTCTATTTTCTTCTTACTTGTCTGATTAGTCTATGTTCTTTGCTAGATCATTTTACAAAATGAATGTCCAATTCATGGATATTCCCTATGGTTCTGTCATGGACCGTTTTCTCTTCTCCTTCTACATTCTCACTCTTGATAACTGCATCATCACTATGGAGATATATCCCAGATATAGACATGTTGACCTAATATCTCTCTTGAATATCTTTAGACTTCCCGTACTCAATAAGTAGAAAATGGAATTCTGTATCGTTTCCCTAAATTCAATATTTTTTTTTTCAAAATTTCCAGTTCCTGGCTAAAGTGCCAGTATAAAAGCAAAGGTTATACAACTTTCTACACTGATCAACAGACTTTAGTGGCTTTCTATTACCTCTGAGATAAAATATAAACTTATTTGACATTTCAAATCCTTCACAACTCACTTGGGATGAATATTTTCAGCATTTTTATTGCCCTTGACTTGTTCCATGACTTAGAAGAATTAGTCATCTTGCTCTTTTAAAAAAAACACTAATTTTGGGGCAGCTGGGTAGCTCAGTGGATTGAGAACCAGTCTTAGAGATGGGAGGTCCTAGGTTCAAATCTGGCTTCAGCCACTTCCCAGCTGTGTGACCCTGGGCAAGTCACTTGACCCCCATTGCCTAACCCTTACCACTCTTCTGCCTTGGAGCCAATACACAGTACTGACTCCAAGAAGGAAGGTAAGGGTTTAAAAAAAACAAAAACATAAACAAAGAAACACTAATTTCCATTGCCTTGGTTTTGCAATACCCATGCCCAAGATGTACTCCTTTCTTGCAGCTTTCAAGTAGAAATCTTAAATTCCACAAAGTTTAATTCATGTCCAACTTTCTACATGATATCTCTTCTGACATTTCCACCAGCTACTAGTGCCTTCCCTTCTAAATAAAGTATTTATTTTGAACATATTTTTATGGCAAACTCTCTCATTCCCCCAGTAGCTTATTTAACCATGCTATACCCAGAAAGAAAGAGAAAAGGGTAATAGCTCCTAGGGGAATTAAAAAAGGTCTCCTACTAAAGCTGGGCTTTGAATTGTGTCTTGAACAAAATTAGGAAAAATAAAAATTAGAGATGAAGGAATAAAGCATTTTAGGCTTGGGGGAACCTCCAGTGCAAAGATTCAGAGATAGCAGATTGAGTTTCATAGACAAAAGTCTTGTGAGGTTCAAATGAGATAATGAAATAAAGCATTTTGTAAATTTTAGAGCCCTATATGAATGCCAGTTATTATTATTGTTATTACTAGTCTTCAGGTACCAGACCTACACTATAGTGATAATTAACATCATTCTCTGAGCTTTGTATAACACTATTGCTTGAGCTCAAACAATTTTTACAGAGTAAATAGAGAGGTTCAGTCAAATGTTGAACACTGGGCCTTTTGGTGGGAAAGTATATTGTAAAAACTTTATGTTTTAGCTTCATTTTTAATAATTTATCTTGTTTTCTTAGCCTAAACAATCAATAGAATAATAAACCATATCCCAGTTGGTAGCATTTACTGATTTCTAAGGTGTAAATTTTCCTTTTGAAAAACCTAACAATCTGCTTTAGGAAGAAGTTAGAGCTCCCTATAGCAAATCTATCCAAATGTGATATTGATGGAAATATATAACAATATTGGATTAGTAGGGGACTTCAACTTTCCATTCTCAGAAGTAGATAAATTTAACCATAAAATAAAAAAGAAAGAAGTGAAGGATATAAACAAAATATTAGAAGAATCAGATAGAATAGATTTCTGGAGAGAACTGAGTGGTAAAGAAAAGAATACACCTTTTTTTCTAGTGCTATATTCTACCTTTATAAAAACTGACCATATATTAAAACACAAAAGTTTATAATTAAATAAAGAAAAGCTGAGATATTCAATGTATCTTTTCTAAACTATACAGCAATAAAATATATTTAATGAAGGTCCATGGAAATGTAGAATCAAAATTAACTGGGTACTAAATAATGTTTAAGAATTTGTTTTCTAAAAAAACAAGTCATAGTGTCAATAATTAATTTTATTAATGGAAATTCTAATAATGAGACAACATAGCAAAACCTATGAGATACAGCAAATGCAATAACTAGAGGAAATTTATATCTCTAAATGCATATAAAATAAATAAGAAACAGATTAATTAATTGGGTATGGTATTAAAAAAACAGAAAAAACAAATTAAATATCCCAATTACATACTAAATTATGAATCCTAAAAATTAAAGGTGTGATGAACAAAATTGAGTATAGGGAAAGCATTGAATTAATAAATAAAAGTTAGAACTGTTTTTATGAAAAAAAGAAAATATGTATAAACCATTGGTTAATATGATGTTTAAAACACAGAGAATAAATCCAAATCATTAGCATAAAAAATAAGATGGTATATTTGCCACTAATGAAGATCAAATCAAAACAGTGATCAGGAGTTATTTTTGCATAATTTTAGGTAAAATTTTTTACAATTTAAGTGAAATGGAAGAGTAGCTACAAAAATACAAATTGCCTAGATTAACAGATGTGAAGATTGGATTTAGCTATCTCCTGATTGTAACAATGAAGATACTTAGCTCTTTCTTTATAGTGAAGTTAGAATTGTAAGCTACAATCTATTTTTAGATTTTAACTACAAAAAGGTGTTAAGTAACTACAAAAGGTGAATTAACCACAAAAAGGTGTTAAGTAACTACAAAAAGGTGAACTTACCAAAAGAGGTGTTAAGTAACCCCAAAAGATATAGTCTTACCAGAGAAGGTGAGAACTAAAGAATGGGCAGTCCTGGAGAAAAGCGTCTGCTGTGATTGGTAGACATGAAATTTAGGGGAGGTGACACAAGAGAAAAAGATCTTTAAAAAGAGAACCAAAAGGCAGAAGGAGATCATTCAGACATTGGGAGCATTTGGATTCATTCAGATTCAAATTCAGATCAGACATTCAGGCATTCATTCATTCGGGCACTGATTCTGGGGAGTGACTGGAAGACAGACCCTGGAGGAGCAACCTTAATATAGACACTCAGAATTCTTTTAGACTGTCACCATTGGTGAGTAAAAAGCTGACTTAGTGATCCCTCCAGGTAAGGCCCATCTTCCTGATACTCTCTTCCCCTGGCTGGGGCTTAGAGATTCTAACTGGTATCAGAAGAAGCCAGAGTTTTTTTTTCTCCCTCATTCCTTAATATCTTCCTTCTATTGTAAATATTGTAAATAAAACTACCATAAATTCCATTTACTTTAGCAATTTCTTTTTGGGATTTAGAAATTAAATCCCTGGTGACCACCTAATAATATATTTGAGTCCAACCACAATTAATTTTAACACAGAGGAAGAAAAACAGTACATACATAAACAGATTTTGGTAAAAAGAAATCGAACAGGTCATAAGTTAGCCTCCTAAGAAATAAATACTAGGACCAAATGGATTTTCAAGCAAGTTTTAACCAAACATGTAAAAATTCAATATTAAATAATTTCTTTAGAAGAATTTGTAAAGAATGAGTCTTACCAAACATTTTTATGAAACAAATGTGCTTCTGATGCCTAAACTAGGATGAGCAACAGCAGAAAAAGAAAATTAAAGAACCATTTCATTAATGAAGGTGAAAATTTTTAAATAAAATATTAGTGTGGAGACTATTGCAGTGTATCACAAATGTTATACATTAAAACCAAACAGGAATTATAGCAAATATGGCAGGAAGATTTTCTATAAGGAAAATAACATAATGGATTAAATTGACAACAAAAGTAACAAACATTATATAATCAAATTAATATATACAGAAAAAAACTTGTGACAAAATGTAATTCATTCTTGTTTAAAGACTTGAAAACATAAGTATAAAAAAAGAAAAATATATAAAAAAGAAAAAGAAAACATAAGTATAAAAGGATTTCCTTAGAATAAAAATATATATTTTAAGCCATCAGCAAACATCTATAATAAGAATAAATTAGAAGTCTTCCCTATAACATCAGTAGTGAAACAAGGAATCCCATCACCTCCAGTATGAGTTAATATTGTGTTAGAAATGATAGCAATAGAAATGAGAAGAAAAAGAAATGGAAGGAATAAGAATGGGCAAAGAGATAGTAAATGTATTGCTTTTCAATGCTAATAAAATTGTATTTATGGAAAATTGTAGAGATTCAACTACAAATTAGGTGAAATATTTTTAAATTAATTTAAATTTAATTAAATTTTAAAAAATTAATTAAATAAAAATAAATTTAAATTTAAAAAGATTTTAGCAAAGGAACAGGATATAAAATAAACCCATATAAATATTTAGTGTGTATATCTCAACAACAAAGTCCTGTAAGAAGAGATAATAAGCAATAATCCATTTAATATAATCATAGAATGAAATGTCTAAGAATGTCTTCTAAAACAAACCCAGAAAATTCAAGAACATAATTATAAAACATTTTAAAATATAATCAGCTTTAAATTTTTGAAGAAATAGTAATTATTGATAACTTGGCAGAACTAATAAAATTTAAATGACAATCCTACCAAAACTAATCTAATTATTCATTGCTGTACTCATTAAATTTGTATCTATGCCACAAAAGTTATCAAACTATTCATACTTTGCAACTTGGTCTATATCTGAAAGAGATTAAAGAAAGAGAAAAGGAGAGAGACAGAGACAGAGAGAGATATATGTAAATATCTATAGATATAGGTATGTGCCAGGAGCCATCAAAGCCATGTTGTTTGACATGGTCACACATGGAAACCGGGGTTTGCAAAGTGGCCCTCAGGAAGGATAGAAACTCCCACTCATTCCCATTCTGTGTGACTTCTCTCTCTAATACCCCTTATTATTGGAATTGTTCTCCAGGAGAAAATAAATGAGAGCAACATGCCTGCAAGGTTAATACAATTATTCCACTCTATCCTCCCAGAATATTACCAAAATATCATACTTACAGAATTAAACCTAAAGATTCCTATGTACCCACTTAAGTGGGAAACCCCCCTTTCATAGGTTTAAAACCTCTAACACAACTGCATTTTGATTCTCCACCCCCACTACAAACCAGGGATGAGAGGTATATTAATTACCTCTCAGGCAGAGACTGGTACATTATACTTCACTACTTTATTGTGCAAACTGAAGCCTAGATACCTTAGTGAAACATTAGAAAAATGAAAGCCTGATATTAAAAAATAACTAAAACTGGGCTAGGTTTTCCTACCCTTTGACCCTGCACTGAGCAGCAGTGTTTTGTTGATTATCTCCTAAGGAATCCTGATTGATTAAGTTGATTAAAGTTATGAATAATCACTCTTATCCTAACCACATGTCTAGCACCTCATGGTTTCCTGGGAACTGATCTCTAGTTACGTTGCCCATAAAGAGAAAACATTTATATTTAGTAAAGCTTCTTGTCTGTTGTGAGAATGTATAGCAACATAGTATGTAGGATAATCATAGAATGTTAATTAAACAAGTTGTTAAAAGTTAAAGTATGACTTATCCAATTATCTGTAAGGAAAAATGTATATAGAAAAATGAATCTTGGTGCCAAGTACCTGTGTAACCAGAGGGTATAAAAATAAAAATCGAGCCAGCAAACGCAGAGCAGTTTTTTTGTTAAGACTGTGCTCCAGGTTGAAAACTAAGAAAACTAAAGCTGCTTCCCATTCATTATGCCGAGGCCAACATTCCCAGTCAAAGGACCCCTGATGCTGGGGAGAGGGTAGGTCCCACCTGTGGCAGGTATGTGCATGTTATCTTATTAAACTGGGAGCCTCTTGAGGCCAGGGATCATCATGTTTTTCTTTTTTATCCTTAAAGACCTAACAGAATGCCCGACACAGGTTGTTGTTGTTGTTGTTCAGTTTCAGTTGTGTCGGACTCTTTGTGATCCCATTTGGCATTTTCTTGGGAAAAATATGAGTGAGGAGTGGTTTGCCATTTCCTTTCTCAACTCATATTAGAGATGAGAAAATGGAGGCAAACAGAGTTAGAGATTGGCCCAGAATCATACAGCTACCAAGTATCTGAGGCTGGATTTAAGCTTAGGTCTTCTTGACTCTAGGCCTCACTCTCTATTGCACCATATCACCTACCTGGCACATGCTACATGCTACATGACATTTTATGAATTGATTAAGTAACTGACTAATTAATTGATTGGAGAAAAAGTTCTTGCATATTCTGCCTAGATGAAAAGGCCCTAATGAAATAACCTCTTCATTACAGACTATCTGCTGATGAAGGACAAGTCTAGCCAATATCGGTATATTTGCATATTTCTAAACCATTTACCATATTGAAAACTGTGCTACCATTTTTTCCTTTCATTTTAAAGATTATCAATAAAATTTTTGATCCCCTAACCCATTCCTCCCTTAAACTCTATAAGGTTAATTGCACTATTTTAGGTAGTGGGATGATTTTGGGGAAAACATATCATGTTATTACAGGATTGTAAATAATTATGTGGGTGTAACAATGTCCTGTAAGCAATAAAGAAAAGGATTGTCTCAGAGAAATATGGGAAGACTTGTGTGAATTCTTGTAGATTGAAGTGAGTAAATAAAAAAATCCATATAATAAAAATGATATTACAAAAACCAATAGCTTTGAAAAACTTAAGCACTATAATGCTCATATTGTGAAGCCAGTACTGCTGGGAATTCAGGATGGAACATGCTACCCACATCCTGCTAGAAATACTATGGACTCAGGGATCAGATGGAGACATATTCTTAGACATGGTGTATGAATTGAGAATTTGTTTTCCTTGCTACATATCTGTAATAAGGATCTTATTTTTTATGGATGATGGGACCTTAAGGCATAAGGGGAAAATAATGAATTTCTATTCATTGAAATAAAAGGATATTAAATAATTAAGTAAAACTAGCTCTTCTCATACTACTTCCTTACTTCTCCTAAACATAACCTCTCTATTAGTCTCCTTTTTCGCAGCAATTCCCAGGATATATCATTCTTCTTGGTAGGGAAAACAATAATAAAATAATAAATGAACAGCTCTCCCTCCTATCTGTTGTGGACATTATTGTCCAAACATCTAAACAAATATCCTTTCCCTTAGTCAATTATGTTTTTCATTCAATAGAACTTTCAAAAACAACTCTGTTGTTCTCATCTTCACTAAATTAAACCTCAGGTCATTCTGTGGTTAGCACTTAATATGTCTGCAAGTCAATTCATTTGTTTCTGCACACACCAAAACTACATCTAAACTTGTCCATTTCTCTTCCCCAAGAAGTGGGCTACTTTTGAAGAACTTCCATTCATCCTGATTTAAACCACAGATTCATTCTTTACTTTTCATTCTTGTTTATTACAAATATTCAGTAAGCCATTGGCAAGTCTGTATATCTCCCACATCTATTCCCTCTGCACCATTCTCATGTTCACTGACCCAGTTAAGACTCTCATGCTCCCTGACTTTGACTATTTTAATGGGTCAGTGAGACAGGCACCTACGCTGACTAATTCTGTGAGTTATCCTAAAGGAAGGAGGAAGTGAAATGCAAGAGGCATGTCAAACCACTGCAAAACCACTTGGAAACTGGTAGAGACAGCCCAGAACTGTTACTCAAGAGTATTTGGGAATGGCCCATTTATATCAATGGCTCCTGCATCCAGCACAAACCAATCATCATTTAAATGAGGTGAGATCACTGCTGAGAAGCATCCTACCTTTTTCACCACTTACTAATACCAATTACTAAACACCTGACCCTGTCAGACAGGTAAGCCCAAGATTCCTAGGAGAGACAAAGATCTGTAGACCACCGTTTCTTCTTCCATAAGAGCCACCCTCAAAATTAGCCCTGGAAGCAATCACCTGGCAGCTGCTTCTATCCATCCTGCAGTCACAGACAAAGAAGATTAGAAAAGAAAAGTCCCACCACCAAAGTCCCGGGCACTGCCCAGTGATTCAGTGTCAGAAAAAGATATGATTTTTTTTTTAGTCAGAAAATAACATTAAATGTGTTGTATTATATTTTGATTTGTTAATGGTCCCAATGAGCACAAGGCCTTTCCAACTGGCATGCATCTGAAAACTCTTACTTTGTTATCACATAGTAAGTTATTTTTAATCTATTTTTCAATGATCTCCAGGTTCTAATATTTCTCCTCTGCTGTGAATAATCCATACCACTAACAATTTAATATTCCTATAAAACAGTTCTAGCAATGCCATTCTTCTTCTCAAAAGCTTGCAGGAGCTCCCTAGTGCCTCCTTAACTTGGTAATTAGATGGCTCCAACCCCAAAGTTTTTGACAAGTGCAAGGTTGACATTGCTAATACTAATCTAATACAAAGCCACACCATCCTTGACTTAGGAATCCCAATCAACATGAGTCCTGATTCAATTATTCATGTGAAGCCTTTGTGTCTCAACCCCATAATATAAGCAGCTTGGATCCAAACTTCAAATCCATCCCCTTTACCTCGGAGAATGTTGAAGCCATGTTCTTGAAATCAAATTGCAGGAGGTTTCCAAAAATGGGAAGAGGAGTGGGACCTGGTGGGAGCTTCCCCTTTTTGGTCCCATGGTTCCATAAAGATAAGAAGATCAGAAAAAGGACACAAGTCAGGAGGACAGTTGTGGTGAGTCCCCAAGGCTCCATTGCCAGAGAGATGGTCCTACAACTTTCAGAGGTAACGGGCAGCTCAGTCTCTTATATTCAGTCATAGAGAACATGGGGTGGGACTGCTCAGCCAATAAGAGGATAGTCCTTGAAGGCAAACAAGATTTATTTTATATTAACTCAGGTTAGTTTAGTAATCAAAAGGTTATTAAGGGAATGTCCACATATTTGTTACTTTGGAATCTGTCCCTGACTCTACCCTGACACCAAAATGGGACTGTAAAAGTATGTTGTCCAGCTTATCTTGTTGGGGGGGGGGGGGTCATAGGCTAATGACAATCAAATTTCTGTTGGCTTTTAGATGTATGTTGAACTAAGAAGAGGAAAAAAATGTCCAAATTCATCCTGAGAGAAGGGGGTTATTGGGTCCACATTGTCAGATCCTGCAGGTTTGACCTTTTAGTAAACAGATAAGGTGTGATCTCCTTGCCCCCTGAGCTACACTGGGCTTAACTGACTTCTTTAACATCGTTCTTCTTTCTCCAGCTTGAAGAAGATTCTTCTTGTGAGAGAAGGTGGCCACATAATATGCACTGATATGATCTAACTTCTTTCTGTTCTCTTTGAGTAATGACCCCATCTGACCTTGGGGCCATGTCCACCATCTATGCCTTCTGCTTTCTTCTTGCTTTCATCATTTTGGGTATCAACATTTTTGTATCCCTTTGCATCTTCTGAGTTTTAGTCTTCTTAACCTTTCATCTTGGTGCCTTTTCTTATACCAGACCTTGGTTAAACACATCTTCTAATGAGGTGTTGATATTTCCTTTGATATGGTCCAATGCTATGATGCAATATGATTCCATTGACATATGCCCTCTTCTACTATAAGTCACTACTGATTCCATGGCAAAGTATGAACCCATCTCTCTCACAGACCTTCATGGATTACCTGCCCCATTGTAGCTTGGAGGACAACCATAAATCTCAGATTGAGACTATGACCAAAGGCACTCTTTTTCTTCCTGGTTTTCTCCCTTGGACAGAGATGGAACCCATTTCTTTGATTTATACTGACCTCTGCTTTCATGTTAGGTGCAAGACTCTGAGCATCCTATCAGAATATATGCTTTGTCCCATGTTTGACTTGCCCACAGACCCTTAAAGTTTCAAAAGTAACATAATGTACTCTCAACTATCAACAGGAAGAGAGAATTTCAAGAATTGTTGATCCTGACAAAGATACTTGAGCATGATGTCAGCTAGTCACCATTCCCTTATTGTCATCTCTTGCATTCAAAATTCCACTCCTTGATAAAGTTTGTTTAAAGATGCTATTCTACCAAAGTCTATTGCTCTTTTGGAACAAAGGAGATTCTGAGAGTTTCAGAAACAAAGTTAAAAGATAAGGAAATAAAATTCTTGCCCAGGGGTGTGTTAGAACCAGCTCAGTACAGATCAAAAGAGCTGATTGTTAACTTTCTTAGTGTGTTCCATTTAGTTTGAATACCCAATATATCACAAACCAAGTTTGATTTATTCTTCTATTTCTAGACTTAAGTGACGATGGAGAAAATACTAATAATGCAGATCCAACTGAAATCTGTGACAGGCTTAGTCAGCCGCTAAATAGTTACCAGAGCCTCATGCCATTTTGGCCCTGTGGAGGAGACTTAGAAGCACTCAACAAGAGCTTTGCAGCTTGCAAATGTATGAATGTCTCCTTTGATACTGTCACTGAAATCATGATATATGTAATAATAACAACATGGAAGGAAGAAAAAGAAGAAGAAGAGGAAGAAGAAGAAAGGAAGGAAGGAAAGAATAGGTAACATTTATTAAGCATGTTCCACATCCCAGGAATTGTGCTAGAAGCTTTGTAATTATTTTCTCATTTAATCCTTACAACAGCCTCGGTATGTAGGTGATATTGTTATTCCCATTTTACAGATGAGAAAATTGAGACAAATGGATGTTAAATAGTTTGATAATAATAGCAGAAATATCATCCTGCCTCTACCACCAGCTACCATTCTGAACTTGGTCAAGCTGCTTCCTAATCTTCAGTTTCCTTCCCTCAGTACTGACAATGTTGGGCCAGAACCCTAGTTATCAAACAGTGATCCTGTGACTCCCTCCCACCAAATCATCCCCACCCAGTTTAAAGGTCATCAGATTTGAGCACAGATATCTGAAGAGATTTACACCAGGCTTTACACTCAATGAGTGGAAGGCAGAACCTGTACTCTCCCAAACTGAGATGAACTTTGTTCATGAGACATATGAACCTTGGTGACTACCTGTGGACTCTTTTGCTCTTCCATTGAACTTCTGAATAGGTTAAATTTTCTTATATGCATTTCAGCCCCAACTTTGTCAAAGATCATGACAATGACCTTTGCCTCTTGGGATCAGCTGAAACCCAGTATATTTGGCTTCAGCCCTTCACCTTCATTCTATTTGTGCCACTCATTTTAAGTGTGTGTGTGTGTGTGTGTGTGTGTGTGTGTGTGTGTGTGTGTGTGTGTGTGTGTTTTAAAGAGTACATTGTCAGGTCCTTTTTTTTTAACCATTTTGCTTTCCATTTTCTTCTGATGGGTGAATTTATCCCCTTTACTCTTACTATTCTAGGTATAGCTGTACATTTCCATCAACTCTGTTCCTCCTCACTTTGTTCTCTTCCTCCTTTCTTTTCTCTGTATTCCTCCTCATATGTCTAATTGCCTTCAACTTCTCCAATTCATAACCCTTCCCACAAATCCTCCTTTATGCTTTCTCCTTGCCCTCCTAGAACAAAATTAGTCCATCTTTACAAAAGTCTTTCCCTTGTCCCTTCACCCATTCCTTTTACTTCCTATTTAATACACCTTTCCAAAAATTTCTTCCTTGTCCTTCCAATCATGCCCTCCTACTTCTTCTTCTTTTTTTTAACCCTTACCTTCCGTCTTGGAATCAATATTGTGTATTGCTTCCAAAGCAGAAGAGTGGTAAGGGCTAGGCAATAGGGGTTAAGTGACTTTCCCAGGGTCAACCAGCTGAGAAGTGTCTGAGGCCATATTTGAACCTGGGACCTCCCATCTCTAGGCCTGGTTCTCAATCCACTGAGCTACCCAGCTGCCCCTATCTTACTACTTCTTGATATGAGTTTGATTCTAACTATTCATTTCTATACTGTTGTAAGAATCTCTCCCTTATCCCCTTACTTTACCTTATCTATAGATATGTACTTTCCTCTGGACCTCCCTTCCCTCTCTTTTCTCCTTTCTCCCTTATTCTCCTATCTCATAACCCACCCTTCCTTCTTTTATTCACTCATTTACCCAAGGGGACTTCTCATCCCTCCTTTATCTCATCTCCCCTCCTTTTTCTTAGGAAAAATTTCCCATTTGGGTATGTTGCTCTCTCTTTATCCCAGGTCTGATAAGAGTAGGGTTCTATTACCACAAACCCTCCATGTCCTCCTTTTTTCTCTGTTGCAGTTTCTCTATTCAGTCCTCCTCTATATGAGATAGCCATTCCACTCCATGTACTCCTGGTCTACCCCTCTACTGTTTCAGTTCATTCCATTCCATTCACATTGACTTCAAGTCTTCCATCTATACACAATCCTTCAAAATACCCAGAGATTGAGGCTTCCCAGGGAGCACAGATAACATCTTTCCATATAGGAATCAAACAACTGACCTTTGGAGTGGATTATAATTAGTCTTCCATTACTTTTGTATGTTTCTTTTTCCTTTTTTTTTTTACCAAATACATGAAATAACAAATTTCTAAATAATTTTCTGAAGTTATACAATCAAATGTATCCCCCTCCCACTCTATCCTCTCCCATCCCAGAGCTGGAAAGCAATTCAATCTGAGCTATACAGGTATTATCATGCAAAACATTTCCACATTATTCAGTTTTGTAAGTGAATAATTAGATAAAATAAAACATCAAACCCAAATAAAAAAGTGAAAAATCATATGCTTTCATCTACATTCTGCCACCAACAGTTCTTTCACTGGAGGAGATATTTGTCACAACTCCATCAGATTTGTCCTGGATCATTGTATTGTTGAGAGTAGCAAATTCTTTCACAGCTGATTATTGCACATGATATTGCTGTTACTGAGTATAATACTCCCCAACCAAAAAGAAAAATAGAAAAATAACTGACAAATACACATGCAAAAATATTCACCCAAAGCTTCTCCTTGATGATTTTGACTACTCAGGACCCCTGAACTCATTAAAAATAATTTTTGCTATCCATATTAGTCACTCTTTTGTGACAAGGAGAAAGTCAGAAAAAAAGGAAGAGAAATTCAGACTCCTGGGTAGGTGCCAAATTGTTATAATTAAAATTCTCTGGAGATTGCATATTAATTTATAATTATTTATTAGTCAAAGTCAAAGTAAAAGAGAGATAGTCTCAAAACCATTTGGCTCTGCCTAACTAATTTGAGTTTCCTGATAATCAAAAGTGACCACCAGGAAGAATCAGTCTCTAGTCTAAGCGAGCCCAGAATCAAATGACCAAAAAGATATTTTCTCACTCCTCTCTTATAAAGCCATTGGCATCACTCTTTCTCAGTTTCTCTGGTTGCACAGCCTTGGTCTCAGTCTGGGTCAGACCTCAGTCTTCTGGATGCCAGGAGTCACTGGCGACAAAGGGGCAGCCTATCTGGAGCACCAGGAAGTCATGAGGTCTCTGGCTTCTTCCCATAGTATGTATGAACCCTGTGAAAGGATGAGGCTGATAGCAATCAAAATGTGTTTTCAAAGAGAATAGGAGGTATAATTCCTACTAAATTTACACAATTTCTTCCATAAATTTTTCCATTATAATCGTATACCACAACTTGTTTATCTTTTCCTCAATTAGTGGACTTCTTTTCAATTCCCACTTCTTTACCACAACAAAAAGAGGTGCTGTAAATATTTAGAAATATAGGTTGGAACAAGAGGGGGTAGGGATCTTAACAGACCCTAAAAAAAAAGAAGGGAACAAAAAGGGAGGGGTCAGAAAGGGAAGCATATTAAGGGAGGGGATTAGGGTGATTGATTAAAAGTAAACCACTGTTTTAAAAGGATATAGCAACAGAAGAAAGGATAGAACTAGGAGAGGATACACAAATGCTGGGGAATACACAAGTGAGAATCATAACTTTGAATGTGAATGGGATGAACTCACCCATAAAACGAAAACAAATAGGAGAGTGGATTAGAATCCAAAATCCTACCATATGTTGTCTACAAGAAACACACCTGAGGCAGGGAGATACTCACAAGGTTAGAATTAAAGGTTGGAGCAAAACCTATTGGGCCTCAACTGATAGAATGATGGCAGGAGTTGTAATCATGCCAAATGACAAAGCCAAATTAAAAATAGATCTGATTAAAAGGGATAGGGAAGGTAAATAATTGGAAAAAATGGCAGAAGCTATGCATCATACACCAAGATAATTAAACTGGGTACTTGATCTAGAAATAAAGGATGATGTCATAAACAAATTAGGGGAACACAGAAATGTTTATTTGTCAGATGACAGAGAATATAAGGAAAAGTGAAATGCAATTTTGATAGCATTAAATTTAAGTGTTTGTATAATGAAAATCAAAGAAATAACATTTTAAGGGGGAAAATTTTTATAGCAAGTGTCTCTCACAATAGCCTCCTGTGTCAAATATATAGAGAACTGTGTCCAATTTATAAGAATGCAAGGAATTTCCCATTTGAAAAATGGTCAAAGGACATGAAGAGGCAGTTCTCAAAGGAAATAATTAGAAGCATGTATAGTCATATAAAAACACCTCCAAATCACTGCTGATTAGAAAAATGCAAATGAAAACAACTCTGAGGTACCAATTCTTACCTATCAGCTCAGCTAAATTGACCAAAAAGTAAAATGATAGATCTTGGAGGGGATGTGAGAAAATTGGGATTAGAATATACTGTTGGCAGAACTGTGAACTGAGAGCCCCTTTATGGAGAACAATATAGAACCATGCCTGAAGCGTCATAAAACTCTGGATACACATTGGTCTAGCAATACCGCTATTGGAGTCTATATCCCAAAGACATCAGAGATGGAGGGAAGGATCAACTTGCACAAAAATGTTTTAGTAGCTCTCTTTGTAATGGCAAAGACTTGAAAACTCAGGGATTGTCCTCAATTGAGGTATTGAGGAACAAGACGTAGAATATAGTTATAATTGAATGCCATTGTGCCATATAAAATGAGGAACAGGACAAATTGAGATAAATCTGGGAAAAAACAACATGTAAACTGATGCAAAGTGAAGTGAGCAGATCCAGGAGAAAGATATGCATAGTAACAGAGATACCTGATGTTCAACTGCGGACTACAACATGATCCTCAAGTCAAGGTCCCTAAATATCCCCAAGGGATTCATAATAAAAAATGCTATGACAAAGAAGGAACTGTTGGAATTTGCTTGCAGATCCAAGCACGTCATCTTTGACTTTATATCCTTCATGAGTTCTTTTCTTTTGTATTTTTGATATGTATCTTCTGACATGCAATGGGAAATATGGAAATATGTACTGCATGAAAGCACAGGTATAACCTATAAAAGACCACTTTCTGGCTCAAGGAGCGGAAAGAGAAGAGGAGGGACAGAATCTGAATCATAAAATGTCAGAAAAATTGTAAAAAATTGTTTCTACATGCAATTGAGAAAAAGTGTGTGTGTATAAGATTAAGATGGAATTGGTTTGTTCACTGTTAGATGAAGATACTAAAGGAAGGAATGGGAGGTGACAGAAGGAATTAGGACTAAAAGCATGAACGAGTGCATTGGCTATACTGATGGATCAAAGAATCCTAGATGGAGAGTCAGGGTGGAATTCTGAGATCACGTAGTCCAATTATTTCCTTTTAGAGTTGAGTCTGATTTGAGAATAAATAGTGAAGTAATCTGGTAAGGTCACATAAGTTATGAGCATTAAAGGCAAGACTTAATCTTAGTTTGTGGGATTCCAAAGTCAGAACTCCTTCCCTTTATCATGCTTCCTTGGAAGTGATGAATCTTGGGAAGATGATATATGTAATCACAGCCATATACTTGCACACCAGAACTTCCTAGCAACATAGTCATGTTTATTGTTTCCCACATTTAAAAGAGAGGTGACACAATGCAAAATAATATCTTCCTTGAGGATATTTGAAGAAAAAAGTACAAAATAACACAGATTTGGGGTGGGAGAGAATATTTAATCTTTCTCAGCACTCTAACACTGGGATTGGGAGGTATGAATTAGAGGGTGAATACACACATAGGCATGAGGGAAGGGTTACAAATGAATTTCCATAATGCTGACCTTGTTGAATGGCACATCAGGTACTCTATTAGGCTACATGGTCTCTGGAAACCAAGACTCAATTTAATCCATAGACTGGAGTTTTTCTTTCCCTTAAAAGGATCCCAGTCAAAAAACATGAGAGTATCATGTCCAGAAGAGGACATCAGTTGGCTAAATTACCAAATCAAATTTGTCTTATGCTTTGTGAGGAAGAAAGCATAGTTGGTAATATGGTGGAACATTGGTGAAACCAACATGATTGTTCTTCACGCTAATTTCATTTGGATCTCCAACTGGTTTGAGTGTAAAGTTCTGTAGAATGGTGGTCAAGAACAAAAACAACTCCATCCTTGCTAGGCCCTCTCCAAGACAAGCCCGTTTTCCTGAAAAGAAATAATATTGTGCTTAGAAATCTTCATGGAATATCCAGTGTTAATGAAATTAAAACAGATTTATTGGACCAAAATACTGGTGGGGAAAGGAGTAAAAGAGAAACACATAGATGAGCAGAAATGAATTCCTTCTTTACATCATGCTTCCCGTGAGCCTTTGAGCAGAAGATCTTGCAATGGAAACATAGTTCCATTAAAATGGGAGGACAGGTGAATCAGGTAAGTATTTCCGATGATCTTTTGGGGGGATCTGAGAAGTCATGATGTAGGAATACTAATAAGGAATGTGTCATGTGCTGCACTGGGTTAGTGCAGCATCAGAAAAACTTCCATGAGGAGGCTTTGCCAGAGGAAGGTGGGAAAGGGGAAAGGAATCTCCCTTTAGAGTGGAGACAGAGGTCAGGAGGGCTTCTTTTTTACCAGCAGAAAAGGGCATGAAGTAGTCACTTTTCTTGAAACTTCCATTTTTATCCAGGAAATGCTGAGGGTCAAATTTGTCAGGGTTGGAGAACTCTTTACTGTCACACAAGACTGGCGAAAGTAATGGGAAGATGTTTGTGCCCTAGAGGGAAGACATTCCAGGGGAGAGTCAGTCAACAACATTATACTAATTGTAAGAATCCTCAGTGGCACCCTATTGTCTCTAGTACAAAATACACACTCCCTTGTGTGTGATATATATTGACATGCCTAGCCCTTAAGAGTCTGGTTAAATTCTAGTTTAGTTTGCCTGATTGAAGTCTCCATTATTGGATCCCATCAATCAACTAGCCAAGTGTTGTTCCCCATTCATGAATTTCCCTCTAGAGTCTCCATGCCTAGAATGCACTCCTTACTCGAATTAGTTTTTTAGCATCTTGAGCTTCCTTCCTCCTCTTGACTAAGTTTCCAAGCTCTTTCAGCTCTCTCTCCATTCAATTCCTTGGTCTATCCTTCATGTCTACTCCTGTTGCCTGGGTGACACTGGGCAGAATATAAGACTGATAAGTGCCACAAGCAATGCTCAAAGCCTCCAAGTACAGACCAATATCCTGAAATAGTTTCCTCAACTGAAAAGCACTCTGATAATCATTTCACAGCCCAAGTCTGAAGGAAAGAAACAATTCTTTTGGGTAGACTTTTCTAGATGTAATTGTGCTCCCTCCAGAAGAATCCAAAGTCTTTGGTGGTCATACATCCTCCTCTTTCTTCTTGCCTTGTGTGAACACCACTTGGCCCATCAATTTTCATCTAGGAGATTCTTAATGATTTGAATTGAACAATAGATTACATGTTATATACTCAATGTGAATCCCTAGGTTGGACGCTCCCTTCCTTTCTTTGGGGGAGAGCAGCTCTTCTGAGACTTTAATTCAGTTAAAAAGAATTCAATCAACTTGTATTAAGTGCCTCTGAAAAGAAGTATTTCACAATCTAAACCCTCAGTACCACAGTTTTAGTTAAATGACCTTGGGCAAGTCATTTGACCTGAAATTCAGTGTCTCCATCTGCACAATGGGTCAGATAATAGTATTTAGAGGATCCAATCCAGGAAGAGGAAATTATATAAACAAAAAAATTGCTTCTGTAATCTCACTCTATTATTTTTTCTGTACATTTTCTTTCCAAGTGCTGCTGTGATGAATGAGAAGTGGGGAAAAAAAGATAAGTGTACATTTTCTTCTCATTCTTTATTCATCCATCACACCCAAGTTAGCCATATATAACAAAAGACTCACTTCCAGTGAGATCTAAAATGAGATCACTGGACCAAGTGATAGCTAAGATCCCTTCCCAAACCAGATGACAGCTGACCTTGGGGATGGTATATTGTTGCAATTGGATGTCCTGGTTCACTGCATGGGGCAGGTTGAGAGGTAAGAGGTCAATGAATCTTTGCACTTCATGCACGACAGCATCCATATAGGGCATATCTTGCCTGTCCTTTATGGAAGGAATTCGGTTGTGTCCAATCACACGATTAATTTCTTCATGAATTTTTGCTGCAGGAACAAAGATAGGGATGGCCACTTAGGTTCCTCATCTTTTCGGAATACCCAACAGAATTACGTAGTATCTGTCTGATGATACACCCTAAGACTGTTTTCAGGTTGGTTCATTGTCCTCCTTCTACTCAGTCAAGGATGTAAAGATTTTTGCAGAAGAAATAGTTTAATTTTCCCAAGACAGTGAATGAGTCAGTAAGACTTGTGTTTACTTTTCTTTTATAAAGAATATTTAAAATTTAATCAAATCATTTAGTCTGTTTTAGCCTCAGTTTCCTCATCTGAAAAATGAGGAACATTAGACACTAGGTAAGGTCCCGTATACTTCTAAATCTATTATATGATTTGTAAAATGGAGGGAATAACTGACCCCCGACCCCCACCAACCTTAAATGAAATGACATATGCCCAGTGAATGACTGTCCTTACATTCTTTATATTGATGGCCACTCATTACCAGAGAGACTAGATGGTTTCATTTGAATGTGAAAGTGCTGCTGAAATCTGTATTTGGATTAAAATTATTTAACAGGTAACTTTCTCATCTCCCCTCTCTATATCCCAATTGACTGAGGCAAAGACTTCAGCATTAGAAATGACCCATTTTCATTGAGAACCATCCATATCTGAATGAGAATCCTATTCCCCATGTACTTAAAGAAGGTACTCCTCAATACTATATTTAGAGATGCTAAAATAAAAAAAATTGAGGATAAAATGCAAGCCCAATTAGAAGATCTAAAAAGTTTCTTACAGGATCAATTGGCAAATACCCACTCTACCAGAAAGAGACCTGTTTCTGAACCTTTTAATGAGGAAATTTCCTTCCCTGAAATAGAGATGGAAAACACCTTCCCTATAGCCCAGTTAACAGACTGCTTCTCTCGTGTAGTGCAAATCTTGACTGAATTTAATCCCCAAAACCCTTCCCCTGCAATTCCAGTTTCTCATGTTCCCTCTCCTACAGAAAACCAAATTCCAATGCAAAGGAGATCTTGTCCTCCTAGAGAAACCTGTCCTTGTCAAACTGACCCACAGGTACAAAATTCAACTAGAGGCCTGTTTCCTCTAAGAGAAGTACCTGAAATACGACGGAATGGGGATCTGGTGACTTTAAGACATAGGATACCGTTTACTCCCCAAGAAATAAATGAATTTACACGAAATATCCCCACATATGAACAAGATCCTTTTCTAGTAACAAAAAAGATGGGAGACATATTTTTTCAGTATAATCCATCTTACAAGGATGTTGAGAACTTACTACAGGCTTTTTTAAGTGAACGTGAAAAAAATAAAATAATTACTCATGTCAACAAAACCCGGGGGCGTAATACAGCACATTGGCCATCTCAGGATCCCGAATGGGACTATAACAATCCTGAGGATTATCTACAACTATACCATTGTAGAGAGGCCATCCTCACGGCAATGAAGGTATGTGCAGACAGTACAGATAAGTGGATGGAACTGGAAAAAATTAAGCAAAAGGAAGAAGAAACACCTTCTAGATTTATGGATAGAATTATCGAGTTTGGGGACAGATACTTAGATTGGGACTTAACTAAAGAGAGTAGTTCAAGACAAGTTAGAAGAATCTTTGTAAATAACTCTTGCAAAGCAATTAAGAATTATTTTAGAACACAATGCCCAAGATGGTCAGATATGGACCTTGAAGAATTGCGAAAAACAGCTATATATGTTTTAAAGGGAAACAAAGAAAAGGAGGAAGAAAATAATGATGACATGGAGGAAGTGAAGGAAAAAATAAGATATTTAATAGATAGGATGACTAAATTAGAAAGTGGGCATGATAATGAACCAACGACAATTGCCCCTCTCCAGAAATCCAATTATCAATCCATTACTTGCCACTTCTGTGGGAAGAAGGGCCACAAAATGATGGAATGTAGAACCTTTCTTAAGATGTTTGGAAGGAATACACAGTTTAATAATAGTTTTAGAAATAATAACTATAGAAATGATGATAATGGTTATAGAAACCAGAATTCTAGAAATTATAATAATGACTATGGAAATAACTATAATGAATATAGAAATAAGAACTTTAGAAACCAGAATTATAGAAATAGGAATTGGGAAAATAATGACAATGCTCCAATTGAAGAAAATTATAATGATAATGAACAACAACAATATATGAGAAATGGCGCTCGTCCGAAAAATACTCAAGGTACTAATGACCCTCAGAGAGGTGCCCTTCAGGGGGGTGCTCAAGGAATATCCCAAACACAATGATGGTGTCCGGGGGGGAGGGCTGGGGCACAGGAATCAGAGGATACAACCTTTGATTTCCCAGACCCTGATGTCCTACTACCCGTTTTCCCTATCCACTGCCCCCCCAATACTAATGAACCCCATGTTACCTTAAAGGTGGGTAACAGCTATTATGATTGTCTATTAGATACCGGAGCTTCCTGGTCTGTATTAAAGAGAACACCTGATTTACAATGTTATTCTTTTGGCTCAGAGAATGTAATGGGAGTATCAGGAATAACCCAAAGAGTTAAAAGACTTCCTCCTAGAATGGTGTCTGTAGGACCCCTCGAGGTACAACACTCCTTCCTTTTGATGCCTGACTCCCCTTTAAATTTGCTGGGGAGGGACCTTCTATGCAAACTCAGAGCCACAATAACCTGCTCCCCAGATGGCTCATTATCATTAAAAGTACCAGAGGAATCTTTAAATTTACTCCCTGTACTTCTGTCGGGAAACCATGAGGCAAAAGAGCCTTCCACTTTTGAAATACCTGAAGATATACCAGAGTCTCTTTGGGCCACATCTTCTTCTGACGTAGGCTTACTTAAATCTGCTGTTCCTGTGCAGATAAAAACTAAATCTAGCCCACCTCCTTCTATCCCTCAGTATCCCCTCTCAAACGAGGCAATTGAGGGTATTACACCAGTTATTAACTCATTAATAGAACAGGGAATAATAATCCCTAGCAAATCTGAATACAACACGCCCATCCTGCCAATTAAAAAACCAAAAAAAGGGCCCGATGGCAAGCACATCTATAGATTCGTATAGGATCTAAGGGAGTGAATAATCACGTTATAAAGAGACACTCCATAGTTTCTAACATACATACTATTATTTCATCTATTCCTAGCACAGCTACATACTTTACAGTAGTAGACTTGTGTTCAGCTTTCTTTTCCATACCAATACATGAGAACTCCAGGCATATTTTTGCTTTCACCTGGAAGGGCTCACAATATACCTGGTGTCGGCTGCCACAGGGTTATGTCGAAAGTCCGAGCTTATTTGAGCAAATTTTGAGCCAAGACACAGACAATATAACATTTAAAAATAGCAAATTAATCAAATATGTAGATGATCTACTCTTGGCTTCAGCAGATGCAAAAACATGTCAAGAAGATAGCAAACACCTTCTTTTGGAATTGCACAAAAGAGGACATAAAATCTATAAGGATAAAGTTCAATGGTGTCTCCAAAAAGTAGAATATTTGGGATTCATCTTGACTGCACGTGCTCGTTATATTTCTCCAAAACAAATTGAGAACATTCAAAAATTGAGTGCTCCTACTACTAAGAAACAGCTGAGAGCAATTTTAGGAGCAACAGGGTTTTGTAGACAATGGATTCCTTGCTATGGGAAAATCACTAAACCCCTTATAGCATTAACAAAGGATTCGGTTCCTGAACCCCTCAAATTAGAGCCTGAACACTTGTCAGCTCTATCAGATCTAAAAAAGGCTATCATGTCTGCCCCTGCTCTAGGCATCCCAGATTACAACAAGCCATTTACTTAATATGTGCATGAGCGAAGAGGAGTAGCCTCTGGTGTGTTAACTCAGACTTTGGGACCTTCTCAGCGCCCAATTGCTTATTATTCTGCCCAACTAGACCCAGTAGTAGCAGGAGCACCACCATGCCTTAGAGGAGTAGTTGCTACAGCCTTACTAGTAACAAAAGCCGTTGATTTAGTATTGGGATGTCCATTAACAATAATGTGCCCACATGAGATAGAAGCATTATTGATAAAACATAGAACACAGGCATTCTTGGATCAGAGAATTACAAGGTACGAAATAACCTTATTAAATCGTGAAAATATTACCTTGAAACGCTGTTCAACTCTTAACCCTGCCACCTTGCTTCCAGATTTACCTACTTCAGGAGAACCATTACATAACTGTGAAACATTAGTGTCCATGGCAGAAAAGCCTTGAGATAATCTCTTGGACACTCCCTTAGACAATGCAGATCTGATTTTATTTACCGGTTTCCTCTTTTATGAGGGATGGCATACGTTACACTGGAGCTGCTGTAGTCTCAGAATTTGCCACTGAATGGTAAGCTTCACTACCTTCTAACATTAGAGCTCAAGGAGCAGAACTCATAGCTCTAAAACAAGCTTGTATAATTGCCAAGGATAAAAAGGCAACAATTTATATGGATTCTAGATATGTTTTTGGCATTTGTCACTCAGTTGGGATGCTATGGCTCCAGAGAGGATTTTTAACCTCAGCTGGAAAATCCATAGCTAATGCAGAAATTATTAATGATGTTCTTTCTGCTCTCAAACTGCCTAAAGCCCTAGCTGTAGTTCATTGCTCTGCCCATACAGGTGGCTCTGACCCTGTCTCTAGAGGAAATGACCAAGCAGATGTCGCTGCAAAGCAAGCAGCCATAGAAGGGCCTGAATTAATTTTAACATGAACAACCACTGATAATTTAAATTTATCACTTTCCTATAATGAAAAGGAAGTGGAAAAATGGAAACAAAATTTTAAAGCAAAACAGATTAATGGAGTATGGGTGTCATCTGAAGGAAAACCCCTGCTCCCTTGAAGTTTCTATAACCAAATTTGCCAATCTATTCATAAAAATGGTCATTTTGGCACCCAGGGCATCGTGGACTCTGTCAAGAGAGTATGGATAGCCCCTGGTAAAACTACTATAGCCTCTAAAGTAAGTTCAGCCTGCCCTATTTGCCAGGCATATAACCAACATGCATATCATGGAAAAACCTTTGGGGGATGTCCTCTGGCTTACACACCTTTTGAACATCTACAGATAGATTTCATAACGATGCTAAAGGCTGGACTTTATAAATTTTGTCTAGTAACTGTAGATCAACTAACCAGATGGCCGGAAGCATTTCCTACAACCCGAGCCACAGCAGATTTTGTTGCAAAGATACTTTTAAAGGAAATTATTCCTCATTTTGGCCTGCCAGCAAGTATTGACTCCGATAGAGGGAGTCATTTTACCTATACTGTCTTAAACCAAATATATTCTTGCTTGGGGATAACTCCAAAATTCCATGTTCCATATCACCCCCAGAGCTCAGGCCAAGTGGAGAGGATGAATAAAGAACTTAAGACTATGATTGGCAAATTATGCACTGAGACCCATTTAAAATGGCCTGAAATTCTCCCTGTGGCCCTATTTTATCTTAGAAGCAGGCCTAGAGGAGACTTACATATTTCACCATTTGAGATGCTTTTTGGACATCCGCCTATACAGGCTAAGCCTTTCTCCCCGGCTTATACATCGATATTAGGGGGAGATATTACTATTGCTTCCTATATACAGGAGTTACAGCACAAAGTACATGAACTTCATGAATCCGGAGCTGCAGTACAAGCCGGACCATTAGATTTTTCTCTGCATGACCTGAACCCAGGATTTAAAGTTTATATCAAGAATTTCAAGCGAACTGGAGCAACTCAAACTTCATGGGAAGGACCATTCCAAATAGTATTAACTACTCCAACATCTATAAAGATTGGAGAAAGAGACTCTTGGATTCACTGCTCACATGTGAGGAAAGCATCTTCTGCTGAGACTGATTGACTCTATCCTATGATATGAATTGTATCTCTATCTTATCATATGAATTGGAGATAATAATCCATAGACAAATTGATGCTGTTTTTTTTCCTAGAATATATTGAATTACTGATTTTTTTTCTTATTTTTCTTATTTCTTTTCTTTTATTTTTTGATCAGAATATTTAATTTTTTCTCATTTTTTGTACTGAAGGTACACATAGTTAATATTAATATTATTTTTTTACTGCAGTAATACAAGTTAATATATATACTCTTGTGATAATATCAATATATGCCTAAAAGCTTTAAACTATGGGAACCTGCCATTTATTGATAAAATATTATAGAACTGTGATTAATGTTTGGGTCTGATTCCAGGAAAACAGATAAAAACAAAGAGCACAGACTAAACCTGAGTAGTGCCAATAGAGCACACAAGAAATATTAAAGTGAGACTCGAGGTTGCGACGCTTAACTTATGTTTAAGTCGTAGGACTTCCTTGTATCTACACTCTTTACGAAGTACTCAAACAAGTACAAAGCTAATGGGAACTCTATTGGAATGTGAACCCCATTGGCATGGGAGGTTCCTCCTCCTCCCTTCTTAAGATTACTTTAGGACAGAAACCTTTTGCTGAACAATGGAAAGGGCTTTGACCTATGCTTAAGCATAGAACAGGAATTTCTTTGAGTCATGATTGATTTTAGAATTGATACAATAGAGATACTTGGAATGACAGAACCAGGTCTTGGGAAATACAATCTCCACCCTACTTAGAATAACAGGATTTAGGAAGGGCTGTAGCAAAGGATCAAGATTTAATTATTTGAGAATATGACCTTCAACAGACATGTGCAAAGCCACAGACCTGTGGGCGGTCCTGGGTTAAGCTAGAGCCACCATTGGCACAGGGAAGACATGGACAGTGATTGGTAGATGTGAGAACTGAGGGGAGGGAACTTGGATGTTTTCCTTAAAGAGAGAGGGGTCTGAGGACTGAGGTGTGGTTGGTTGGAGAGGTTTTGGCTCTGAGAGGTTGTGCTGGCTCTGAAGGAAGCTGGAGGTGGAGGCCCCTGAGACTGTTTCTCCATTTTGGTCACGTGAGTAATAGGGACTGATCTCCTTTCTTTGCCCCAGCTATCTAAGGGCTTGGGCCTTTTGGCCCAGCCTAAACAGAAGGGGTATCTAAGCCCTATTCCCTTCTATCCCCTTTCTCTCTCCCTTTCTCTCTCTATCTGTAATTCCTTTCTTCCTCATGTTTGTAATTCAACTCTATAAAAGGTTGACGGCTGACTTGAGTTTTCATTTAGGAAATACATAGCTGAATTCCTTGGCGACCTTAAATTAATATATATCAGTCTTTTAAAGTGATTTCCTTGTCACACTAGTTTACCTGTCTATCATGTTCTGCCTCTTGGTAGCCATCAGAACCAGCCTTGCTATTAGGTAAGCCCTTGGACGTGAGAGTGTTTCACTTGGATTTTTGTACTCCAGGTGTATTGCTGAGGGTATATAGAAAGAGCTTTGCATGTTCATTAAACTGAATTGAATTCCACATGCAAGACCTTCACAGACTTGAATAACTATCAGGTCTTGCCCAAGTTTTCTGCTGTTGATCTGTTTGGAAGTCATATCAGTTTATAACCATGTTGGTGAGCTTATAGCAAGCATGCCAGAGAGAGTGGCTCCTCTCTTCCTTGCCACCATACTTGAGGACATTCCTCACTCCCCCTGCCCCTCAGCTAAGAAGTCTAATGTGAGGGCTTCCTCCCTCCCCTGTCTGGGGTAAGAGAGAAGTTCCATGTGGCTGGATGGTGCAATTTGGGCACTCGGTCTCTAAAAGGTTCACTATAACTGATCTAGAAGGTAGGAATGTGGAGCCAACACCCGAGCAATGTATGTGGCTGGCTCAGCAAGTGTGCTCTGCAAGCATGGCAATCCTTTTACTTTACCTTGGACCTCAGGATGTTTAAGAATGAGGAGGAGGCCATATCTTAGAGTGCTGCTAGTTGTCTCTGTTCCTGCAGAAAATAAGTCTGCTCCAGTCATTAGAAGATTCTCCACATCAAATTCAGACTGGGGATTGTTTTTCTCCTAAAGCAAGCAGAGGCATAAAATAAATGAAGCCATGAATAGCAGGAGCAGTCATAAGTAATAGAAAAAAATACATAAAGTTTGTCCTAGGAGCCATATTCTTCCTTCCCTACCTCAATAAACTAGAGACTAATAGGTTCAAATTTGGCTTCAGACACTTCCCAGCTGTGTGACCTGTGACAGTCACTTGACTCCCATTGCCTATCCCTTACCAGTCTTCTGCCTTGGAACCAACACACTGTATTGATTCCAAGATGGAAGGTAAGGATTAAAAAAAAAAGAAAAGAAAAGAAACTAGAGATTTTCCAATGTACTCAAGCTTCCATTGCCGAACCACAGGCTTAGCCATCCCAGGCAGTCTTCTCTCCCTCAAGGAACATGCCATAATAGATCCAGGACTGGATTTGGAATCAGGAAGACTTAGATTTAAATTTAGCCTTAGTCAAAGGGTGCTCATGCATCCCTGGGCCAGTCACTTAATCTCTCTGTCTTGTTTTCTCATATATAACGAGAGAATTGGATCCTTTCTAGATTTCCATTTATTATATCTATGGGATGGATACAATATCTATGGTATGGAAGGGACCTGATCAAGTAACTTGCATAAAATCTTAACGATCTGGTGTGGAACTATGAAATCACTCCTTATGTTTTACATTTTTACCTTAAAAGAGGACAGTATCTAAGTAAAAAACAGAGACACACACTCAAGAAGGAATTTCAGGTGCTCAGAATGGAGTATTGAGAGGAATTTTTTAGGCAGGAGAAAACAAAATTTCAAATTTTGTAGCGGAAATTACATTCAGTGAGCCCACCTGTGACTGATCAGAAATTCCCTTTCCAAAACCTCCCATATGAAATCATCTAGCTTCATTGTGAAGACTTCCCCAGATGGAAAACACTGCTTAATGAAGAATTCTTATTTCAGTCTTGGACATTTTCCCCTCACGTAGAAACAAAATGTGTCTTTATAATTTCAAACCACTCTTATGAGTTCTGTCTTCTGGGAATGGCAGAGCAAAGTTATTCTATCCTTTTCTGTGCATCCAGCCTCTAAAATTAGGACAGTTGAGATATCTTTCAACTCACAAATTCTGTGAAATTCTGTGAAATATGAAAGCTAATAGACTAGGACTAGGAAGAACCAATTGTAGAAATCACCTGACAAAACCCACTTTCCAGCAAGAGAAATTAAAACCTAGAAAGGATGTGATTTTTTCAATGTCATACAAGAGGAAATTGAAAGTGGTGGTTGGTGAAATAGCCCAAATGATAGACCTCATCCCATGTCACTTGGAATTGTTCAGAAATCTCCATTTTTATAGAATGGAAATGAAGCTACCTGTGGTTAAAAAAGCTGAGTGATAAGAGTTAAGTAGAAGCTCATCTACTCAAATCAACTGTCAATAAAACTCATAGAGAGAAATTGAGTAAATAATCTAGACCAGGATACTGTACAATGAATATAGACTCTCTCATTAAGAACAGCCATTCTAATGTCTGTAATAAATGAAAAACAAAACAAAACAAAACAAAGCATTAAGATTGTAGGACTCCCAGATATAAAAATAGAATGTCCAAGTCAGCTGTTCAATGATAGAGTTCTGGACTTAGAGTCAGAAAGACATGCATTTACATCTAGATTCAAATATTTTATTGCTCTGGGATCTTGTGCAAATCACTTCACTTCTGTCTGTCTCAATTTTCTCAACGGTAAAATGGAGATAATAAAGCGCCTATTTTCTAAGGTTGTTGAAAAGTACAAGTGAGATAATATTTGTAAAGTACTTTGAAAACTTTGAAGCATGATATAAAAAGCTAGCTATTATTATTAAAGTATTTCACAAAGAAAAATAAAAGTATTAATAAAAGATATAAGGATGAAAACGGACAGATGTTATAGGTCTCAAAAATGAAGAGTAAATATGCAATTAAAACACATATTGAATTATGTATTTAAAGTTGTAGATGTTCTTTTAAGATGAAACTAATAGATTAAGTATTAGAAAATAGTGGAATTTTGCCTCAAATTGTAGTGATAGCCATATTGGAAGGACACACGAGTTCTCTACAAGCCAAAGTGATCTTGAAGATAGGACATAAAGTACCAATTTGAGGAGTTTATGCAAGTTAGAAATATAGAGTTAATTTTAATACTTGCATACAATACCTTAATAAATAAAAGAAAAATGTATGTTTTAAAAACCATGGAAAAATACAAACTCATGAAATTCACAGGCCCTCAACTAGAAAGAAGTATCAAGTTAATCACATCATGAATTGTTCTGGTCCAACATCAGACTTTCAATACTTGGCAAATATTTTGGGAAATGAAAGCAAAGCCCCTGCCCTATCAAGCACAAGAATTCAAATAGGTCAGGATTTGAACTCTATGAGAAATCTTACAAATGGTAGGAGCTAAGCATGGAAGAGTATTAGAACTGTTAAGAGAATTGAGGGACTAAACTGTATAAAGGCAAAGAGGCAAAAGATGGAATGCTGTGTCCAGGAAACAAGAAGTAGGCTAATTTGGTCAGAGTGATGGAAGACGGAATTGTGTAACCAACCATAAAGAAAGGCTGAAGCCAGATTGTAAAGGACCTTAAAGCCCAAACAGATGAATGTTTGTTTGTTTTATAAGCAGTGTGAAGCCCTCAAGCTTCCTGATCATGGGAGTGGTCTTGGGAGTTTGCATATTAAGTGTGCTAATTTTGCATATTTGTAATGAATGGATTGAGAGTCTTGATGCTTAGAGAGATGTTAAGAGAGAATTTTCATTGTCCAGGAGAGAGATGATGATGACCAGAGCAAGGGTGACTGTGGTGTTCATTGAGAGAAGAAGGAAGTAAGGATTACTGTACTGATGGAATTGAGGAAAAAAGTTTTTTGCTCTCTCTTCCCCATAAACACCATTTGGATGGTAGAGGTACAATTATTCTCATTGTGCCAATCAATTACTAATCATTTTTGGTCAATTCAACAAATACTAAATGAAGTACCTTATCGGTGTAGGATAATATATTAGATGTTCAGAGAGATTCAAATTTCCAAAAAAAGATACAATTCCTACCCATGCGGAGTTTATATTCTAGCAGAATGGGGCAACCAGAGATACATCATTCTCAAGTAAATGATACATGACTAGTGTATCAGGAGGATGCATCTAATATCCTATGGGAGATCCCAAAGAATAAAATCATTGATCATTGTTTCTGGCTGTTATTTGTGTGTGTGTGTGTAAATATAGTACATTTTATTCTCATACTCTTTTCTTCTTATTCTGACTTTGTGTGAAAAGTGTTTTTTTTTTTTACTGGTGTTCATATTGTTGCTGGGTATGTTTTGGTAAATATGTCCATAGACATTTTATATTTTTCTATTGTTATTTTCAAATGAATTCCTTTTTTGTGCTCACTGTTGGTTTCTTTGGTAGTAAATGGTAATGCTGATGATTTATGTGGATTATTTTGTATTCTGCAACTTTGCTAAAGTTGTTCATTGTTTCTTTTAGTTTTTTGGTTGATTCTCATAGCATCATCTCATCTGTAAAGAATGATAGTTTCATTTCCTCATTGTCTAATTTCTTTTTCTGCCCTTATTGCTATAGCTATCATTTCTTTACAATATTAAATTGTAGTGGTAATAATAGACATCTTTGATTCACCACTGATCTGATTGGGAAAGGTTCTCCTTTCCTCCCCATTACATATAACTCTTACTGGTGGTTTTAGATAGATGCCATTTATCATTTTAAGGAAATGGTTCAGTACTCCTAAATTTTTTTTCCTTCTGAGAAAAGTTTTTTCCATTGGGTTAGACTGTAAAGGGAAAAAGGAAGGAAACATCTACATTGCACTAAGCCCTGAGAGAAAGACCTTCCAAATATTAACTCATTTAATCTGTACCATGACCCTAGGAGGTGGCTGCTTTACAGTTGTTGAAGTGGAGGCAGACAGCATTTAAGTGACTTGCTTTGGGTTATCCCACTATAAAGTGACTGATTCCAGAATTGAATGCAAGTCTTTCAGACCTTAGTTTCAACAGTCTACCAACCCCATCACCTTTGTGACAGAGGCTGGCACTAAAGAAAAAGTGCCAGACTGAAGAGTATGTGAAATTGATCTCCTCAATGGGGGAGGGGCCCAAGCATGAATTTCCTGAGAAGTCTGGTGAGGAGAGCTGTGAGGGTCTCTCCTTCTTGAGACGTCGAAGAGAGAAGGTTGAAAAAGACTCTCTCCTGAGGGTTACCCATTTTTCCTGCTGTTGACTGGAAATCTTTCCCCCCAACACTTCCGAATCAAAGGGACTTTCTGAAGAGGAACCTGAGCAGACTTTGCCTCAGCTTCTGTTGCCCAGGGGTGAATCAACCTGAGTTTCTCTCAGGGGGCTCAGGCTGCCAAGGCCTGAGTTCCCCACACATTCGAGGAGGGAGCAGAAAGGGTTTAGATAGAGACAGGGACCCCCTTTTCCCCACTACCCTTTCCCCATTTTTCCCTGCCCGTTATTCCTTTTGTATTACCTGATTGAGTTGACATTAAAGGTTATCTGTTCCCCAAGCGGAGTGTGAGTGAATGGATCAAGGGGAGACCTTTGGGTCTTGAGTAGTGGAGGGGGGACAAGACAGACAAGAGCAAATTGAGGAGAGCAGCTTTAGCTAAGGAGGGAAGGCAGAATGGGGAAAATCTTCAAATCCCCTCTCCTCTCTCTGAGCCAACCTGTTACAGCCGCTATCTCCCCTGGAACCCCGTTTTGTGGAAGGGGGGTTCTCCTCTTTTTCCCTCTTTCTCTATATATCAGGGTTCAAGCCTCCCTTGGGGGTACGTCCCTTCCCTTCTTACTCTTATTTTTTTTAAACACCTTGAAGCCTCTTTCAGTCTGAATGGAACTACATAGGAGTGGAAGAAAGTCACAGAATAATTTGCAAGTTGAACTGATGTCCATTTTTGCAAATTTGTTCATTTTAATTATCAGGGGCATAGAAATGGTATTATAAGGGCTTTATTTGTTTTCCAAATTGGTTTGTGGATTTCTGGAAGTCTTGAATATCTTTTATATTTCTATGGTGCAAAATAAAGTTGCTTTCTAGAATTAATTAATTTTGAGTGCTTTCATGTTAAGTTGTTGCAGCTAGCATTTATAAAAATAGATATAATTTATATTTATACTTAAAGTTAGGAAAATGCCTTACACATTTATCATTTTCTCCTTACCAGAATTCTGGGACATAAATATAATTACCCCCATTTTACATATGAAGAAATTGAGGCAGAGGGGGGTGATAGGTCTTGCCCACTATTACACAGCTAGGAAGTATCTGAAGTTGACTTTCAACCAAATCTGCCTGATTCCAAGTTCTGCTCTGCATCATGTTTGTCTTCTTTGTAGCTTACTTTCTATATTTTGCTTTGTATGTTATCTATCACTCCCATTAGATTTTAAGCTCCTTGAAATGGGACTAGCCTTTCATCTCTTTTTTGTATCTCAAGCACTTAGCAAAAGCACTTGGGCCATGGTAGGCACTTGGTAAATGTTATTAATTGATTCTGATGCTCATTTTCAAATACCGCATTCTCCTGCAAAGAGGAAAGTCTAGATCAGCAGCTGATCACTGAGCCACAGAATTCTTCTGAATTCATTTCTAATACAGGGTTCAGTTAAGGAGCAGCGGGAAGGCAAACATGGCTCAGTTTTTAGAGAGCTGTTGGCATCCTTGGGGGATAGGGATGTCTTGAGGTTTCCTCCGGTGTCCCTTCTTGTGGTTTGAAGAGAGAGGGCTGAAAAACCTTTGGAATATCAGCCTGGCTTCACTGGCAACATGCTTCCCCCATGTATCCTACCTGCTGCATTTTGGAGAGGTAGCAGTCAATGTAGTCTTGAGGGTTGTTAGGGTCCAGTATCTCCTGATGCTCCTTCACTCTTTCCAAAATGAAGCGTTTTAGTTCCTCCACATTTTTAAAAAGTTGTTTATGCTTTCCAGGGAGATGCACTCTGAATGCTGGTAAAAAGTTGTAGAGCTAACTCCCCCAGAAAAAGAAAACACAAAGACATGTGAGTTAGTGTCACGGAGAGACAATTCGTAATCTCTACTTCATGAATTATTCTGTTCTATTCAAAGTCATTGCATTCTTTAATATTCATTTAAATTTTTCATTAATAAAAATATTTTCTTTCATCTTGACTGGGACTCTCATACTGAGACTCCTACTTGACTCTCATCTCATACTGGGAAAAAAGAAAAACAAAAGCATGAAATAAATCTGTATAGTCAAGCGAAACAAAATACTACCTTGGCAATAGCCAGAAATGTTTGTATTACATATCTTGAGCCCATTTCTTCTCTGCCAGGAGATGGACATCAGAATTTGTTATGTTACCTCAGGAGTTCTTTAGCCTTCCATGGTGTTTATCTTTCTGGTGTCTTTATTATTATACAAATTATTTCTGCTCACTGTACTTGGCATCTATTTATAAAATCTTGTAGGTCTGAAAATGTCCTTCTCATCATTTCTCACATTATAGTAGAAATTCTATAAACTTTATGTGCCATAGTTTGTTCAACTATGACCCAGCTAATTAGTATTCCATAATTTTTAGTGCTCTGAAGTCACAAAAAGTTGCTTTCCACTTTTCCAGATATAACTTTCAACTTCTGTTTATAAAAATTTTGGAGCATAGAAGAAATAGTTGTATTGTTTGTTCATAGCATATACATAGGGGCAGGTGGATGACTCATTGGATTGAGAGTCAGACCCAGACATTGGAGGTCCTGGGTTCAAATGTGGTCTCAGATACTTCCCAGTTATGTGACCCTGGGCAAGTCACTAAACCTGTATTGCCTAGCCCTTACCGCTCTTCTGCCTTGGAACCAATACACAGAATTGATTCCAAGACAGAAGGTGAGGGTTTAAAAAAAAGCACATACATAATTTACTAAATTGGAGAGAGAGATCCAAATTGTTTTCTAGGGTGCCTAGTTGAATTTACAGATACACTACCATTTTAGATACCAGTATCTCAATGTGTTAGTTTTCCCAAAGTTCCTCCAACCTATAATATTTTGAAAAATATGGAAGGAAAAATCAGGACTTATCCACATTTTAAAGAAAGTCATTGGGCAACAATTTCTATGACAACTCCTATAGTGCCAGAAAATTGGTGGAATGTTTTTTAAGGCATCCATTCAGGGAAGACAATAATGATTATGAAAGATGGGTATTTTCCTAAAGTGAATAGCAGACAAAACATCTAATAATAATTAGAGAAAGGAAGCTTCAGTACTATACACAACAGTCTTGGGTAATTTAAAAGCCATTGGCTTCATTGAAATTCAGGGAACAAGAATTCTATTCCTCTGACCAAAATGAGCTTGTAGCAGAGAGAAACCTGGCTAGAAAGGCAATGCTTCTTTCTCCTCCAGACATGAGACATCGGGAGAACATGGTGCTGACATGTTCTAAAGGGGTGGCAATTAGGTTAAGTTGAAGGTAATTAATTAGAAACTTCTGGGAAAAATCACTGAGAATCAAGGAAGGTCAACTGGAAGTGAGAGAAAGAGAAAGGTTCTTTAAAGCAGCAAGTGTAAAAAAACCCCGTTTCTCCAACTAGTTTTTTCTAATTTAATTTTCTTTTGTTTTTCAATGAACAAACACTGTCTCTCTTTGCTTCTTGAATTGAAAGTTTTAAAACTCTTGTAACAAAATGGAATATTCTAGCAAAAAAGTCCCATGTTGCTTATTTCCATAAATAGCAGTATATGTCAAATATACTTACCAGATCAAATTGCTTACCATCTCTAGGTGGAGGGAGGTGTAAATCTTGAAATCTCTCAGACTTGTGAATGTTAAAAATTTCCCCATCAGGGAATTCTTAATTGGAACAAATTCCCTACTGAGAAACATTCCCCATTTTGATGTGAGAACTCGCCAGGATCAGAAATGGGAGGACCTCTACTCTACCCGTACTTAAGACTGCTTTAGGGGAGAAAACTCCTTGCTAAACAATGAAAGTACTTGGATCCATGCTTATGGTGGGGCAAGGAGTTCTTTGAGCCAGGCCTGTTTTTGAATTGATACAATGGGATGTTGGGTACCTAAAAGGGTCGAGCAAGTTTTCTCTTGATGAGATTACTTGACTCAGCTGTGTTTTCTCTAGTTCAGACTTACTGAGGATCTTGGTCGACTTAGCAGGAATTTAGATGGGCAGTCCTTTGGAAAGCGTCTACAGTGATTGGTAGATGTAGAGACTTAGGGGAGGTGACATGGGAGAAAAAGCAAAATCTCTTGAGATATATATCCTTTTGAAGAAATCCTTTTGGAGAATCTCTGATGAGGACCGCTTGGGAAGAATCTCTTGAGGGAGGCTCTGGAGAAGGGAAGCTCTTGGAGGATAATCTCTAAGGAGGTCTCCCTGGAGCTCCTCTGAGGGGACTCTGTCCCTCTGGAGGCTCTGGAGAGAGGCCCTTTGGAACAGTCTCTGGCTGGAAGGCTCTCTGGTGAAGTCAGCTGAGATGGAGCTGGCCTAGTGTCACTAGAATCCTTGCTTAGTCAGACCTTGTGGTGAGTGTTAAAAAACTGACTGATTTCTCTTTTAAGACTCAGGTCTAGGCCATATTGGCTTGAGGCCCTTCATACTTATTCCTTTCTTATTCTCTCTCTCTTTTCTTTGATTACTCATTGTATTGTTAATTAAAATCTCTATAAAACCCAATTGACCTGGGTATTTGAATAATTGGGAATATTTCCCTGGCGACCACCTTATATTTGATTTAAAAACCAAGACACTGTAGTGAAACATATTTCTGCAGTCAAATTTACTCACCCTCTCTTATATCTATCACAATTTATATCTTCCACCATTTTAACTCACTACAGCTTAAGACCTCAACCATTTAAAATCTCACAGAGGCAAAGGGAGAGGGAGATAATTTGGATCAGATAATTTCAGAAGACTTATATGGAAAATTGTTATTGTATGTAATTGGTAAAATAAAATATCTTTATAACAGATGGACATGCAAGGCTTACAGGAGAGTCTAAAGTAAGTACTTTGCGTGTGTTTGAGGAGAGAATGTTCTAAAAGCATACCAGATAATGAGCTTTCTCAATATGCTAATTAATTATTATTTTTCAAATATTATTTCTCTTTATATTTCAATTATTCTCATTGTGCTAATCAATTACTAATCAACTCAACAAATACTAAAGAAGTACCTTATCAATGGAGGATCATATATTAGATGTTCAGAGAGATACAAATTTCCTGAAAGATACAATTCCTACCTAGGTGGATTTTATATTGTAGAAGAAGAATGGGGCAACCAGAGATTCATAATTCTCAAGTAAATTACACATGACTAGTGCATCAGGAGGAAGCATATAATAATTTATGGGATATCCAAAGAATAAAAACATTGTTAATCACAGGGAACAAGGGAGGCTTCATGAAGTAGGTGGCGTTAGAGTGAGATTTTAAAGGGTGGGCAGAAATTCAACAGCTGAAGAGGGAACCTGATGGACATTCAAGGAATATTGGACAGGAGAAACAAATCTCCTAAATGAAAGAAGCACAGGACTAGACTGTAGGACTGTGAATGATCCAGCATGGCTCTGTCATAAAGTATATTGAGTATGTGAATTAAACAGATAAGAATCAAGAGTTAATGTGGTGCCATAATTGGAGAGTCAAGAATGATAGATAAATTGGAAACTCTTTGCTCCATCTTGAGAAAGCCTACATTATGCCCCTCTGAAGCCAAAGTACTTAATTTCTCCAGGTGGCATTGATAGTAATTAGATGAAATTGAGGGAGTGTTGAGTGGAGAACAGGATCCTCTCTGACCAATTCAAAACTCAATAGGGAAACTAAGGCCATCATTTCATGAATTGACCACCATATACTCTCCTTACCAACAAGTGAAAACTTGGGCTGACCATGGTGTGAAATTCACGAAATTGGCAAAAAAACTTAAAGCGTTCCAAGATTCCTATTTCTTTTTTAAGACTAGTTCACAGCTCTGCTGTGAAGATGAGTTTATCTTTTCTTCAGATAATGATTAAGTGAAAAGATCATTGGATTTGAAGTCAGAACAGATGGATCAGCATGCATGCCCTGTTACCTACTTGGTAAACTCCAGCAAATCATGCCAGCTCTATTTATCTTAGTTTCTTCCTCTAAGCAATAATAATAGTAGTAGTTGCATTCATAATAGCTAGTATTTATATAACATTATATGAGTACATGATATACTGATCCTGTTGCTGAAATTCATCAAACAGTCACAAAATAAGAAGACCCCTCTGACCTTACCTGTATCCATGGTTTGGTAAACAGTTGAAAGTTTTCATTTAATAAGCCCATCAAATATAGAAATTTCTCATCTTTGTAGTTGAATCGATCACGGAAAAGTATAGAGCAGATCACATTGCATGGAGCACAGCCAAGGATGAAGGTGGGATCATTAGGCTGACCTAATGTTGAAAAAAATTACCAAAAGTAGAAAAAAACAGCCTTATCAGCAATGTTTCTTATCAAGTAGAAATTGGGGTCTCTTCTGTTCATACCTGGATTTGGTGTTTAATTCCTCTCGGATTATTTTCCTGGATAGTTTCTTTTATGCATTAGAGGGAGGCTAGGTAGATAAGTTGTAATATCTGAATAAGAAAAGCAAGAAGGGAGTTCTATAGCTAAACAGAATGGTTGACTAGTCAATGGACCAAGGCAGAGACTTTTGAAGGATGTCAGAACAACCTCCCTCTGGAGGCCAGGAGTAAACTCTTGCCCAAGTCAGCATAACCTTTCCAGCAGCTAAGCAGACACTCCCTGTATTGTAAACCCCTCAGCTAGCTGCAACTGCCAAATCACGATATCCTATTGTTCAACATTTCATGCTAGCCCGCTATACTATAAAAGGTGTTCCCCCATCCAAGCCAGTGTGCCCCCTTCTTTGGGGCAGCCCTAGCGGGTGCTAGAAATAAATGGTGATCGTTTGCTTACTTGCATTATCTCTGTATAAGTTCCTGGGGGATTTTCTAGGACCTAACACTTTGAATGACCCCCAAAGCATGTAGTACATAGGACTAGAATGTGTGAGTAGTGAGACCCCACAGACTCAGAAGACAAGAACTGAAAGCCAACCTTTTGTCTTCTTGAGTTCCTCCACCAGGCATTGGGCTTCCTCCTGAACTCTCTCTTCAATGCTTCTCTTCCCCATCCCAAAGTTCCTTAGTGTCATCAAAGAAAATCTTCGGATTTGTTTCCACCTTTCTCCACGACTGAAAACAACTCCTAGACAATGGAGAAGATGTGGGTCATTCTAACAATCAAGGCAAAAGGTGGACACTGTGCATGGTAGCTAAGGAGTTTCTAGTTTAACACATTTCAGACAAAATTCAGTGCAACATGGTAGGTATCAGATCTCTACCACTTGAAGACCTTGTGCTATGTTCTGGAATAGAATGTTAAAAATAGAAGTCATTAACTGCTCTATGGATTTATACTTGATATGATATATTCTACCATACCTTTTTTTGTTTTTCACTGACTTGAATAAACTAAGCTTACCTTGTCCTTTGACTGTATCTTCAAATATCGGTACATTTCCCCTCTCCATAAAAATATCTCCTTTATCAATTAGAGCTTCCTTCACAATGTTATATCCATATAGCACCACAACACGCTGCGTTCCAAAATAAAGAGTATATATGGAGCCGTATTTTTTAGCCAGCTATGAAAAGAATGCCAAGAAATAGAGGTTAGTGTGAAACGTTCAAAAAGCTGAAATCTATCCCCACAACTGTATTACATCATGCCATATGTCTGTGTATATGTGAGTAGCTATGTACACATAAGTCAAATGTTAATAAATTCACTGAATATAAAATAATTAGCTATGAGATAAGGTAGTAGTATTTTTATTCCTTTTAGTTTTGCCCCTTTGAAATCCCTATCATTGCATTTTTCTAATGTAGAGTTGTGTGTTCCATTGGCAACTATTAAAGTACTAGAGATGTTGGGTATATGATCTATGGGAAATTTATAGGAGGACATGGGGGGGAAAAACCACTTGGGATATAGATTTGATTATGATCTCCTTTCAAAAGTCCACTCTTGTTGCCTCTCCTCTAATTTCTTAAATTTTTGCAATGGTTCTATCATCAATATTCAACACAAACTGATCTCTCCAAATTTACTAATGATCTTTAAATTGCCAAACTGGATGGCCATTTCCCAATCCACATTCTCCTAGACCTTTTCACTGTTGACTGCCCTCTTCTATCTGGGTTTCTCTAATCCTTTGCTTTCATTCTCTGTCTATTTTCTTCTTACTTATCTGATTAGTCTATGTTTTTTGCTAGATCATTTTACAAAATGAATGACAAATTCATGGATATTCCCTATGGTTCTGTCATGGACCATTTTCTCTTCTCCTTCTACATTCTCACTCTTGATAACTGCATCACTATGGAGATATATCCCAGATATAGACATGTTGACCTACTATCTCTCTTGAATATCTTTAGACTTCCCATACTCTATAAGTATAAAATGGAATTCAGTATCGTTTCCCTAAATTCAATATTTTTTTTCAAAATTTCCAGTTCCTGGCTAAAGTGCCAGTGTAAAAGCAAAGGTTATACAACTTTCTACACTGATCAACAGACTTTAGTGGCTTTCTATTACCTCTGAGATAAAATATAAACTTATTTGACATTTCAAATCCTTCACAACTCACTTGGGATGAATATTTTCAGCATTTTTATTGCCCTTGACTTGTTCCATGACTTAGAAGAATTAGTCATCTTGCTCTTTTAAAAAAAACACTAATTTTGGGGCAGCTGGGTAGCTCAGTGGATTGAGAACCAGTCTTAGAGATGGGAGGTCCTAGGTTCAAATCTGGCTTCAGCCACTTCCCAGCTGTGTGACCCTGGGCAAGTCACTTGACCCCCATTGCCTAACCCTTACCACTCTTCTGCCTTGGAGCCAATACACAGTACTGACTCCAAGAAGGAAGGTAAGGGTTTAAAAAAAAAACAAAAACATAAACAAAAAAACACTAATTTCCATTGCCTTGGTTTTGCAATACCCATGCCCAAGATGTACTCCTTTCTTGCAGCTTTCAAGTAGAAATCTTAAATTCCACAAAGTTTAATTCATGTTCAACTTTCTACATGATATCTCTTCTGACATTTCCACCAGCTACTAGTGCCTTCCCTTCTAAATAAAGTATTTATTTTGAACATATTTTTATGGCAAACTCTCTCATTCCCCCAGTAGCTTATTTAACCATGCTATACCCAGAAAGAAATAGAAAAGGGTAATAGCTCCTAGGGGAATTAAAAAAGGTCTCCTACTAAAGCTGGGCTTTGAATTGTGTCTTGAACAAAATTAGGAAAAATAAATATTAGAGATGAAGGAATAAAGCATTTTAGGCTTGGGGGAACCTCCAGTGCAAAGATTCAGAGATAGCAGATTGAGTTTCATAGACAAAAGTCTTGTGAGGTTCAAATGAGATAATGAAATAAAGCATTTTGTAAATTTTAGAGCCCTATATGAATGCCAGTTATTATTATTGTTATTACTAGTCTTCAGGTACCAGACCTACACTATAGTGATAATTAACATCATTCTCTGAGCTTCGTACAACACTATTGCTTGAGCTCAAACAATTTTTACAGAGTAATAGAGAGGTTCAGTCAAATGTTGAACACTGGGCCTTTTGGTGGGAAAGTATATTGTAAAAACTTTATGTTTTAGCTTCATTTTTAATAATTTATCTTGTTTTCTTAGCCTAAACAATCAATAGAATAATAAACCATATCCCAGTTGGTAGCATTTACTGATTTCTAAGGTGTAAATTTTCCTTTTGAAAAACCTAACAATCTGCTTTAGGAAGAAGTTAGAGCTCCCTATAGCAAATCTATCCAAATGTGATATTGATGGAAATATATAACAATATTGGATTAGTAGGGGACTTCAACTTTCCATTCTCAGAAGTAGATAAATTTAACCATAAAATAAAAAAGAAAGAAGTGAAGGATATAAACAAAATATTAGAAGAATCAGATAGAATAGATTTCTGGAGAGAACTGAGTGGTAAAGAAAAGAATACACCTTTTTTTCTAGTGCTATATTCTACCTTTATAAAAACTGACCATATATTAAAACACAAAAGTTTATAATTAAATAGAGAAAAGCTGAGATATTCAATGTATCTTTTCTAAACTATACAGCAATAAAATATATTTAATGAGGGTCCATGGAAATGAAGAATCAAAATTAACTGGGTACTAAATAATGTTTAAGAATTTGTTTTCTAAAAAAACAAGTCATAGTGACAATAATTAATTTTATTAATGGAAATTCTAATAATGAGACAACATAGCAAAACCTATGAGATACAGCAAATGCAATAACTAGAGGAAATTTATATCTCTAAATGCATATAAAATAAATAAGAAACAGATTAATTAATTGGGTATGGTATTAAAAAACCAGAAAAAACAAGTTAAATATCCCAATTACATACTAAATTATGAATCCTAAAAATTAAAGGTGTGATGAACAAAATTGAGTATAGGGAAAGCATTGAATTAATAAATAAAAGTTAGAACTGTTTATATGAAAAAAAGAAAATATGTATAAACCATTGGTTAATATGATGTTTAAAACACAGAGAATAAATCCAAATCATTAGCATAAAAAATAAGATGGTATATTTGCCACTAATGAAGATCAAATCAAAACAGTGATCAGGAGTTATTTTTGCATAATTTTAGGTAAAATTTTTTACAATTTAAGTGAAATGGAAGAGTAGCTACAAAAATACAAATTGCCTAGATTAACAGATGTGAAGATTGGATTTAGCTATCTCCTGATTGTAACAATGAAGATACTTAGCTCTTTCTTTATAGGGAAGTAAGAATTGTAAGCTACAATCTATTTTTAGATTTTAACTACAAAAAGGTGTTAAGTAACTACAAAAGGTGAATTAACCACAAAAAGGTGTTAAGTAACTACAAAAAGGTGAACTTACCAAAAGAGGTGTTAAGTAACCCCAAAAGATATAGTCTTACCAGAGAAGGTGAGAACTAAAGAATGGGCAGTCCTGGAGAAAAGCGTCTGCTGTGATTGGTAGACATGAAATTTAGGGGAGGTGACACAAGAGAAAAAGATCTTTAAAAAGAGAACCAAAAGGCAGAAGGAGATCATTCAGACATTGGGAGCATTTGGATTCATTCAGATTCGAATTCAGATCATTCATTCGCATTCAGACATTCAGGCATTCATTCATTCGGGCACTGATTCTGGGGAGTGACTGGAAGACAGACCCTGGAGGAGCAACCTTAATATAGACACTCAGAATTCTTTTAGACTGTCACCATTGGTGAGTAAAAAGCTGACTTAGTGATCCCTCCAGGTAAGGCCCATCTTCCTGATACTCTCTTCCCCTGGCTGGGGCTTAGAGATTCTAACTGGTATCAGAAGAAGCCAGAGGTTTTTTTCTCTCTCTCATTCCTTAATATCTTCCTTCTATTGTAAATATTGTAAATAAAACTACCATAAATTCCATTTACTTTAGCAATTTCTTTTTGGGATTTAGAAATTAAATCCCTGGTGACCACCTAATAATATATTTGAGTCCAACCACAATTAATTTTAACACAGAGGAAGAAAAACAATACATACATAAACAGATTTTGGTAAAAAGAAATCGAACAGGTCATAAGTTAGCCTCCTAAGAAATAAATACTAGGACCAAATGGATTTTCAAGCAAGTTTTAACCAAACATGTAAAAATTCAATATTAAATAATTTCTTTAGAAGAATTTGTAAAGAATGAGTCTTACCAAACATTTTTATGAAACAAATGTGCTTCTGATGCCTAAACTAGGATGAGCAACAGCAGAAAAAGAAAATTAAAGAACCATTTCATTAATGAAGCTGAAATTTTTTAAATAAAATATTAGTGTGGAGACTATTGCAGTGTATCACAAATGTTATACATTAAGACCAAACAGGAATTATAGCAAATATGGCAGGAAGATTTTCTATAAGGAAAATAACATAATGGATTAAATTGACAACAAAAGTAGCAAACATTATATAATTAAATTAATATATACAGAAAAAACTTGTGACAAAATGTAATTCATTCTTGTTTAAAGACTTGAAAACATAAGTATAAAAAAAGAAAAAGAAAACATAAGTATAAAAGGATTTCCTTAGAATAAAAATATATATTTTAAGCCATCAGCAAACATCTATAATAAGAATAAATTAGAAGTCTTCCCTATAACATCAGTAGTGAAACAAGGAATCCCATCACCTCCAGTATGAGTTAATATTGTGTTAGAAATGATAGCAATAGAAATAAGAGAAGAAAAAGAAATGGAAGGAATAAGAATGGGCAAAGAGATAGTAAATGTATTGCTTTTCAATGCTAATAAAATTGTATTTATGGAAAATTGTAGAGATTCAACTACAAATTAGGTGAAATATTTTAAATTAATTTAAATTTAGTTAAATAAAAAAATAAATTAAATAAAAAATAAATTAAAATTTAAAAAGATTTTAGCAAAGGAACAGGATATAAAATAAACCCATATAAATATTTAGTGTGTATATCTCAACAACAAAGTCCTGTAAGAAGAGATAATAAGCAATAATCCATTTAATATAATCATAAAATGAAATGTCTAAGAATGTCTTCTAAAACAAACCCAGAAAATTCATGAACATAATTATAAAACATTTTAAAATATAATCAGCTTTAAATTTTTGAAGAAATAGTAATTATTGATAAGTTGGCAGAACTAATAAAATTTAAATGACAATCCTACCAAAACTAATTTACTTATTCATTGCTGTACTCATTAAATTTGTATCTATGCCACAAAAGTTATCAAACTATTCATACTTTGCAACTTGGTCTATATCTGAAAGAGATTAAAGAAAGAGAAAAGGAGAGAGACAGAGACAGAGAGAGATATATGTAAATATCTATAGATATAGGTATGTGCCAGGAGCCATCAAAGCCATGCTGTTTGACATGGTCACACATGGAAACCGGGGTTTGCAAAGTGGCCCCCAGGAAGGATAGAAACTCCCACTCATTCCCATTCTGTGTGACTTCTCTCTCTAATACCCCTTATTATTGGAATTGTTCCCCAGGAGAAAATAAATGAGAGCAACATGCCTGCAAGGTTAATACAATTATTCCACTCTATCCTCCCAGAATATTACCAAAATATCATACTTACAGAATTAAACCTAAAGATTCCTATGTACCCACTTAAGTGGGAAACCCCCCTTTCATAGGTTTAAAACCTCTAACACAACTGCATTTTGATTCTCCACCCCCACTACAAACCAGGGATGAGAGGTATATTAATTACCTCTCAGGCAGAGACTGGTACATTATACTTCACTATTTTATTGTGCAAACTGAAGCCTAGATACCTTAGTGAAACATTAGAAAAATGAAAGCCTGATATTAAAAAATAACTAAAACCGGGCTAGGTTTTCCTACCCTTTGACCCTGCACTGAGCAGCAGTGTTTTGTTGATTATCTCCTAAGGAATCCTGATTGATTAAGTTGATTAAAGTTATGAATAATCACTCTTATCCTAACCACATGTCTAGCACCTCATGGTTTCCTGGGAACTGATCTCTAGTTACGTTGCCCATAAAGAGAAAACATTTATATTTAGTAAAGCTTCTTGTCTGTTGTGAGAATGTATAGCAACATAGTATGTAGGATAATCATAGAATGTTAATTAAACAAGTTGTTAAAAGTTAAAGTATGACTTATCCAATTATCTGTAAGGAAAAATGTATATAGAAAAATGAATCTTGGTGCCAAGTACCTGTGTAACCAGAGGGTATAAAAATAAAAATCGAGCCAGCAAACGCAGAGCAGTTTTTTTGTTAAGACTGTGCTCCAGGTTGAAAACTAAGAAAACTAAAGCTGCTTCCCATTCATTATGCCGAGGCCAACATTCCCAGTCAAAGGACCCCTGATGCTGGGGAGAGGGTAGGTCCCACCTGCGGCAGGTATGTGCATGTTATCTTATTAAACTGGGAGCCTCTTGAGGCCAGGGATCATCATGTTTTTCTTTTTTATCCTTAAAGACCTAACAGAATGCCCGACACAGGTTGTTGTTGTTGTTGTTCAGTTTCAGTTGTGTCGGACTCTTTGTGATCCCATTTGGCATTTTCTTGGGAAAAATATGAGTGAGGAGTGGTTTGCCATTTCCTTTCTCAACTCATATTAGATATGAGAAAATGGAGGCAAACAGAGTTAGAGATTGGCCCAGGATCATACAGCTACCAAGTATCTGAGGCTGGATTTAAGCTTAGGTCTTCTTGACTCTAGGCCTCACTCTCTATTGCACCATATCACCTATCTGGCACATGCTACATGCTAAATGACATTTTATGAATTGATTAAGTAACTGACTAATTAATTGATTGGAGAAAAAGTTCTTGCATATTCTGCCTAGATGAAAAGGCCCTAATGAAATAACCTCTTCATTACAGACTATCTGCTGATGAAGGACAAGTCTAGCCAATATCGGTATATTTGCATATTTCTAAACCATTTACCATATTGAAAACTGTGCTACCATTTTTTTCCTTTCATTTTAAAGATTATCAAAATAATTTTTGATCCCCCTAATCCATTCCTCCCTTAAACTCTATAAGGTTAATTGCACTATTTTAGGTAGTGGGATGATTTTGGGGAAAACATATCATGTTATTACAGGATTGTAAATAATTATGTGGGTGTAACAATGTCCTGTAAGCAATAAAGAAAAGGATGGTCTCAGAGAAATATGGGAAGACTTGTGTGAATTCTTGGAGATTGAAGTGAGTAAATAAAAAAATCCATATAATAAAAATGATATTACAAGAACCAATAGCTTTGAAAAACTTAAGCACTATAATGCTCATATTGTGAAGCCAGTATTGCTGGGAATTCAGGATGGAACATGCTACCCACATCCTGCTAGAAATACTATGGACTCAGGGATCAGATGGAGACATATTCTTAGACATGGTGTATGAATTGAGAATTTGTTTTGCTTGCTACATATCTGTAATAAGGATCTTATTTTTTATGGATGATGGGACCTTAAGGCATAAGGGGAAAATAATGAATTTCTATTCATTGAAATAAAAGGATATTAAATAATTAAGTAAAACTAGCTCTTCTTATACTACTTCCTTACTTCTCCTAAACATAACCTCTCTATTAGTCTCCTTTTTCGCAGCAATTCCCAGGATATATCATTCTTCTTGGTAGGGAAAACAATAATAAAATAATAAATGAACAGCTCTCCCTCCTATCTGTTGTGGACATTATTGTCCAAACATCTAAACAAATATCCTTTCCCTTAGTCAATTTTGCTTTCCCTTCAATAGAACTTTCAAAAACAACTCTGTTGTTCTCATCTTCACTAAATTAAACCTCAGATCATTCTGTGGTTAGCACTTAACATGTCTGCAAGTCAACTCATTTGTTTCTGCACACACCAAAACTATATCTAAACTTGTCCATTTCTCTTCCCCAAGAAGTGGGCTACTTTTGAAGAACTTCCATTCATCCTGATTTAAACCACAGAT